>NC_091757.1:54153398-54333398 GCF_043380555.1 Nothobranchius furzeri | reverse complement strand
AGAAGTTTCTAGCAGGAAGTTACTTTTGGAAGTGGCCTTAAGTGGCTCAAGTCTAGGCTTGCTCCAATAGTAGACTCTTAGAAAGGAGACTGTTTCCCAGAAATGGTTCAGCTCCACCTGTACAGTGGAACCACTCAATTCAAACCTTTGCATTTAAACAGGCAGTTAAAATGCTCCAAGCTGGTACTCAGACTTTGTGAGCTTACCTGCATCATTTCCGAGTGGTAGGTAATGAGGAGGGTGGTGTGGAACTCCAGCCAGTTCTTACTGCTGACTTTAATGCTCTTTGGCTCATTTTCATATTCATGGTCAATTGCCTGTAGCTGCTCATCACATCAAAACACAACAAATGTTTCTGTATTTCTTTTTGAAAAGAAAAAAATAGCATATTACCTTCTAATTATACAATATTTCACAAAGTCCTCCTACATCCAGTCTCAGATGTTCCTCTGCTTTGGTATCCTCGCCACCTCTTATGTCATCGTGTATGCTTGCGAAGTCCGTCTGCGGCAGATTGACCAACTCCTGCTTTAACTCAGAGCAGCCAAAGTGATGTTTGTATCTTCTACCAAACAGAAAATTAGGAAAACACTATTTTGTATTTAAAAAAGTAAAACTTTTTCGTTCTCTCTCATCATCCAGCTGCATGTCATAAATAAAGCAGAGCAATGTTTTCAAGTCTGGAATTACTGATGACAGGAAGTGTTGGCACAGATTAGGACAAAAAAAATGCTAAATGTCGCATTCTTACACGTGTTTACAAACCAAGCCCCCACAATGCGGCTCAAAAATTGAGGCCAACCCGGAAGTGAAATAAATTGCAGTTCCACCCTCATCCACTAGGGGCTGGTGTCAGAAGGAGCAAATCCTCATTGACTCCCATGTTAAAAATACCAATTTCACAGCAGAAATAAACATGTTTACAGCCTGGTAGCAAAACATGTTTTTGGTTTAAATGATCTAGTTTACACTCATGACAACTCTGAGGGGGGTGAATTTTTTTCTCACTCTTCTGTTTAAGTGTATTAAAAGCCTAAAATTCTGTATAATTAATGAGCATCAGACCCACGTGACCGCAGAGCTAGCTCCGTGGAAAGGCCTCAGTTGAGCCTCGGTCTGGCTTGGAAACTGCTCCGGGATTTTGAGTCTCTGTGTTTTTGTTTTCTTTTTTGGATATTTTTTGTGCAATTGTTGGACAAAATGACTTGCTGTGGCATTAATTGCACTAATAGAGCGTCCAAGGAGTCTCCACTTCATTTTTTTCTGTAAGTAAAATTATATTTATGTATTTTAGGTCACTGCCGAGCTGAGCTTAGATTTTAACATGTACTGTTTAACCATGAAATTTAAATGTAATAGGGTAAAACCCAGTGCATTTAACATAATGCTGCACTTTAGAAAATGAGTTGAAATATAACATGTTGGTGGAGCTGGGTTCCGACTATCGGCTTGTGGAGCTCTCGGGAGACTGATGTTTTCCACCCGTTCTCCCCTCCCCGCAGCTCGGCGCATCTCTGTCTGATCGCGGCTTCTGTCTGCTGTGCGGCTGCCGGCTTGTGGAGGTCTCGGAGACCTCTGTGTTCCACCCGGTTTTACCCAGCGGTCAGCCCGGCGTATCTCTGACTCAGAAGCTCTGGTGTTGTGCACAGTTAACTCCGGTTGTAGCTAGGTTGCTACCTACGTTAGCTTAGCTCCCACCTCCGTGTTAGCTTTGGGTTAGCTTCAGGTTAGCTTGTAGCTAGTTCGACCGGGTGTCGTCAGTTGATCCCAGCCTTACAGCCCCACCCTCAGCTCCACCTCTCTTCCCTTTTGTGGGATTGTCTGGGCTTGACGGAACCTGTGACACGGTCAAAATGGCGGTGGTGGCCACCTCCCATTTAGCCTCAAAAACGTGATATTGGAGGCTATGGAAACCCATTGTCCAATATTTATATGTCGATGTTACAAACCCTAACATAAAATACCTCGTAATGAAAGTTTCCTGATCAATATTGATGAGTTGTGAGCGCAGATCTTTCAATACTTGTTTTATATTTTTCTCATAAGACTTGCATTCATCGTCCCAGAATGAGTACAGGGATGCTGCCGTCTCCTAGAAACAGATGAGAAGAGGAACACGTAAAATAGAGGGAAGGTAACTGGAAACGATTATTAAACATATAAAAACAGTTTAACCTCACATTTAACCAAGATTATCTATATCATGTAAGGAGGATAGGGATGTCTGTGAAGGTTCTCAGTCATCCAGGTCATTGTAGTCTAAGGAGCTTTGAAAGAAAAGCGTCTGGACTTCTTTGAGTTGCTTGAAGATGTTTCACCCCTCATCCGTGAGGCTTCTTCAGTTCTAAGGTCAAATGGTGGAGAGTCCCAGATTTAAACCCCGTGGGAGTTTCCCCCCGAAGAGGGAACAAAAGACCCCCTGATGATCTTCTACATAAACACATGAGCCCAGGTGTGAGGGTGGGTGTGGGTCCTATTCAGCCAGAGTTTCGGGTGAGCTCATTGTGAAGCCTGGCCCCACCCTATCATGTGAATTCCTGAGGTCAGATGGCCCAGGATATGTATGGGCATTGAGGCATCTGGGAAGGGATCTCAAAACTGGATTATAGATGGCAGACAGTGGTGGTTTACGACACCAACTGACACCAATTCCGGCTGCCGGCTTCTTCGTCAGAAGCCGGCAGCCGTCGGCGAAACGTAGCGTCAACAGGTAACAAAACCGTTTCTGTGTTTTAAAAAAGAACGACAACATGGAATTAGAACGACACAGCAAGAACACACCTAAGATGTTCAAATGCTAATGCTAATGATTAGCTTCTACTAGTTGAGACGTTCTCTGCTGTTTCCTCGACCCTAAACCAACAACAGCCTTCCTCGTCACAAGCCAAGATGGGTGAGTCCATGAATGTTAAGTGACGGTGTGACGTAGATCTGTCAGGATTTTCTAATTCTAGAGTTTCACCGTCTATATTCTATCAGAAGCTAATGCATGAGATAGAAGACGATTTTTATTCAGTGACCAATTATAATCAGAACTAATAATTAAAAAAAATGTTTGTTTCTGTGTTCCACACCTTTAAGCAATAAACATCAACTCTTATTGAGAAAACATTTCAAAGTAAATTTCCTAACATCCACAAAACCAGGAGAATATAAACGTTACTTCCTACCAAAGGAATAGGGTTCTCCGCGTTGGGCTGAAAAAGTGAAGCTGGGGTTGAACAGGTAGACTCTGACTGGTTCTGGAGGACCCCCTGAGTGGACTCGAAGCACACTGAGGAAAGTGACACATTTCCAGACAGCTCTGTTAGTTAATCATATAAATGACGGCGGCGGTGCAGTGAGTCGCGTGGAGAGAGAGCTGGGTGAGACAGCGGTGGACGGACAAGCAGCACATCAGCTGCCGCAATAACTAATCAAGCCGACCTGCTTATATTGACAAGTCACAGGGGACGACAAGTTTTTCCCCTGAGGAAGGAACAAGGGACACAGACTGCAGGATGCAGCCAAAAGCAACAATACTGTTAATAAAACTGCTGTGGCAGCAAGCCGTGTGTGGTCATTTGTGTGTGACTCGTGTCTGATGTGAGTACTTAAAGGGCACTTTTGATACATTTGTGATGCAAAACTATATGTGGCAAGCAGTGGTGGTGCCAGGGGGGGCACTAGGGGGCGCTATAGCTACCCCTGGATTAGTCATTGCACCCCCAAGCAAATATTAGATTTTTTTTTACAATTTAATTTTAATTGAACGTGTGGATGTGATAATATTTAACATACAAAACAAAAATAATCAGTAAATTATCATATCAATAGTAAAAACTTAAACCAAAACAGGAAATTGATGTTAACCTTTGACCTCATTTTCCACCTGCGAACGAGTGAAAGGTAGAGCTAGCGAGTGATAAAATGGATCGGTTTTTGTTGCCCACATTTCCACGGGTTCAGTCAGAAACAAATGAATGTTTGGAAGTGATCTCAGACCCACAAAAACCTACGGATCTGGATGTAGAGAGTCAACCCTCAACCGCCGCAGCGGTCCAGGGTTTTGCAGCTAGAAATGCTAACGCTAATGTTAGCTAACCTTGCAACACTATAGATGGTTTTCTGTGTGGCTGTATGTGTTTATGATTTCATGGAAAAGTCAGCGATTGTTCATATGTTTATGATGTATATTAATGATTGTTTCAGGTGTTGTTGAGGTGTTGTGCACGCATGTGTATCTGCTAGTGTTGAAGGTGTTTTAGAGAACAATAGGTACGCATGACCACTTCCTTCATAGCACCCTCAATAAAAAGACTAGCTCCTTCATAACACCTGCAGAAAAACATTTCAGGAGCCGCCACTGGTGGCAAGGTGGAGAAACGAGGGCCCAGGCGGGATTCGAACCCCAGACTCCCAGGTGAGAGTCACGCGCACAAACCAGTCAGCCAAAGGGACATCCCGCTTGGCCAAGTAGCCAGGGTGCATGATCAATCAGGACGCTGTGACAGGATGCTCACACTGCCACATATAGTGGTAACCTACTTTGAGGTTTTCCCTCCTTAAAGCCGGAGTAGGATTCTGTAGGGACACGCTCCTCATTAGGAAGAGTTGGTGGTTGGATTGCGTGAGACGAGGAAGTGCCTAAAACCTCTGTAGAGTCAAATACCACATATATCTCAGGGGATGGTAAAATCTGCAAAAGGAGTATGTTGCAATGATGGGGGTAAATATTTAGCTTCTGCTTATGAAGGCATGCAGGGACAGAACAAATTCATCAGCGTCTCAATTACCTTCACGCTTTTTTTGGATTGCTTGTTCCAGGACGGACTTCACCATGCTGTAAAGGTCCCCTTCATCTCCACCGACACGGAGCAAAATGTTTTGCTTTTCACCAAACCATCTCTCCAGCTCTGGCCAGGCTTCGTGGAAAGCTACAATTCTTTAAGAGGACATCAGGTTATAGAAACGGGCATTTAAAGTCATGGAGCAGATGTGTTGCATCAGTTCCCCTCATGTTACCTGCTTTGAATGTCAGAGAGATACAAAATCTTCTCTGTGGGTTGGGAGATTGTAGCATCTGAAGGAAGAAGGGTCTCGTAAACACAAAACGTACGCATGCGCACACAGTCAGTGTGTGCATGCGTTCACGACATACCACCATGGCTGTGTGCTCGTCTGACCGCACACTCATCAGAGACATCCAGCAGGAGAGCCAAGTCCAGAATCGGTGCAGGGCACGGCGGACGTTCGAGTGGATCTGGATCTTCAGCGAGGTCCGCTGTTTCATCCTCTTCATCTACAGACCCTCCGAGGGCTTTCTCCAGTAGATCAGCCTGGACGATGTTATACGGAAAGCCATCCAAGATCCAATCTGACTGGGCTGGAAGCTGACTAAAGAAAGACAGGAAATATTTATGTGTTTGTTTAATTGTTTTATTTTAATTTGACAAATATATCGTAGGGTACTTTATGGCAGTACCTGACTGCTCGTACCATAACGTCTACTAACAGCGCATCTGTAATGGAGCTTTTACACAGCTATATCAGACACACGGATAAAATTGTTAAAACGTACATATGTGTATAAATTCATGTTTTGCAGTAAAAACTAAACTATAACTTATTTACCTCTTCAGATTTGTAAGCCTTCAGTGCCTCTTCGATCAGAGTTTCAGCCGACAGGATGCAGATACCAAGTTCTTAAGAAACAGAGGACCGATTGGTACGTTTTCAGTAAAGAAGGTGACATATTCTGTTTGATTTCTTCTCTTTTTTTTCCAATTCCAATTCCAATTTTATTTATAAAGCGCATTCAACAAGGGCTTACAACCAAACAAGGCGCTGTACACTAAAAATGTTAGTTAATTAAACCGGCGTTATACAGTCATGTAGAACAGAGATAAAAGATAAAAAGGAAATACAACAAAATTCCTAAAACCAACAGTTAAAAATCAATAAAAGACAGGGAGAATAAAAAATAAGAAAAACATTTTAAAAAACAACCTCAATAATACGGAAGTTGAGGTTGTTAATTCCATTTTTAACCAATGTAGTTGTAAGTGAGGTTCATAATTATGTGGTATACGCTAGGTTGAAGTAGTGAGTTTTCAAGCGTGATTTAAAAATGCTAGCTGTTGGTGCTTGCCTCACTAGCAGTGGTAATGCGTTCCACAGCTTGGGTGCACAGACAGAGAAAGCCCTTTCTCCACGGCTTTTTAAACGTGCATTCGGTAGATTCGGTATTAGAGTAGATACCTTCAGCGATCTTGACTAGGCAGGTAGTCTTGCCTGAGAAACACTTGCCCAGCACACAGGCCTTGAAGGTGACGTTAGGTAATAAAGGTGGGGTTGGTTCCACAACGGGTGGAGAAACAATCTCCTTGAGCTTCTGGACAACATGCTCAACACAGTATGTGTGACTTTGTGGTAAGTTTGGCGTCTCTGCCTCCGTTGCCAAGGCCCACTCCCCTGACATATTCTAGAAAACAAATTGGGATCCATTTAGAAAAGAACAAACGTGTTGGTGTTCGTAGCTTAATTGGTCTATTTTTGCATTAGCATGTATGCTAAATAACAGACACGACTGGTTAAAATGATTGTACCAACGGGGTCATACTCACAGTATATTCATCATAGTCCAGGTTGTTGAGTATCTCCTGTTTCCTAACTTCTACAGAGTCCAGTGAAGCAGAACTCTGGATCTCTTGTTGGCTGCCTTTTACTGGCTGATAAAGAGGTAGACCTCTGATGAATAATTCCATCCACCCTTTCATCAGCTTATATGGAATCAAACTGGACATGAAAGCGTGCAAAATGCAGAAAGTCAAGACAGGATTTAAATTGTGGGTAAATGAGATCACAGATCTGAACGAGGTTTGCACACACTTTATAATATCTGAAGTATTACTGTGTGTGTTATGTGCCATCTGAATAAATCTCTCCATTTTATAACCACACATGAGTGAATGACAGAAATATTAAGATGCACACACGTATACCTCAGCCTGCCTCGCTGAATTTGAGTTTTGGAACATATATACTCAAATTCACAACTTTCAGATGATTACATTTCAAAATGTTTTAAAAAAATACAACATATTGTAAATAAAAAACACAATTAGTCATTTACTGTCTGAGCGATAGGTTGAATTGGAGGTCACACCGTTTGTAGGTGTCTGATGTGTTTCGTAAGAACATATCCCATACTTTTCAATGAGCTGACGATATTGTCCCACGTTGATTGCCAAGTCAACTATCTGCAACAAAAGGTCCTTAAAGCCATCAAAGTGCTTCTTCTGTCTTCTTTGAGCATGCTCAGCAGCACTCTTGTGAAAGAATTCAATCGTCTTTCTGATTTCTTCTTCGCGAGCCAGCTCCGCCTGCTGGGACAGAACCTACACCGGGCCCAGGCACAAAGAAGGAGTCTGTGAATCAAGGCTTGATTTAAATGTTCTTGGATTTATTTTCAGTTTTAACTAAGGATAATAAACAACATGAATAATGATAATACTAACTGATTAATGCACTAATTTATTTAATTAATCTAGCATTTTTCTTCCCCCAAACCTATTAACTTCAATATCTCTGTAGTTATGCTGCTATAGGCTTAGACTGCTGGAGGATACACAGAACACTTTTCACACTCTACTGCTTTCTTCTACAATCTGCTCTTTAACTGTATTATTTCCTGCTATTTCAGCTGTTAACTTTATTTTCTCTCTAAGTGTTTTTCTCCCCAGAAGAAGCAACAACGATGTTCTGCTGAGCTGTGGTGGCCTCATGGAGGGGGCCATCGACTAGCACACTGCTGCTAACCACTAAAACGTTCTCCCTCTCCTGATAATAACTTTTTGCTTTCCTCGACGTTGGATGTGCTACTACTAGTTTACCTGTTTAATTATAGATTCACTAGGATAAATACAATAAAGTTTATCTCTCACCAAATAGAATATTTACTAAGAAATCACAATGTAGCCATAGAAACATTGCTTTGTGTGTGTGTGTGTGTGTGTGTGTGTGTGTGTGTGTGTGTGTGTGTGTGTGTGTGTGTGTGTGTGTGTGTGTGTGTGTGTGGTCGTGGAGGATGGCTGCTTATACTGAGCCAGGATTCTCTGGAGGTTTTTTCCTGTTAAAAGGGAGTTTTCCTCTCCACTGTCGCTTTATGCTTGCTTAGTATAAGGATTGCATCAAGTCACTGACACTAATCAGTGACTTGATGCAATTTGCTGGGTTCCTTATATAGGAAACATTATTTCTGATTGGCTTAATGAACTGACCTGGATTGGAATGTTTATTATGTGAAGTGCCTTGAGACGACTCTTGTCGTGATTTTAAATAAAATTGAATTGAATAGCTTTCTCACCATTTCCCTGTAGAGAGCTTCCTGGGCATCCTTTTCCCTTCTCTGCTGACGCTGCTGCTCTCCATATTCACTGTGATCCTGTATCACCTGCTTCTGCCGGTGGACCTGCATCAGCTGAGAAATTAACCGCTGCTCCAGTTTAGAGTGTCGGGTCAGGCGCCTCACAATGAGCTCGTCCCGCTGAGCCTCCTGCAGTAGAAGAAGAACCTTGTTCATCTGGTTAAGTCTTAAGATGTCTAGTCTATGATTTTGGTAAGATCATGGGCGTAGTAATGGTAAATGGTAAATGGCCTGTATTTGATACAGCGCCTTCTACAGTCCTGGAACCCCCCCCCCCAAGGCGCTTTACAACACATTCAGTCATTCACCCATTCACACAGTGTAATGTGTAATCTTACTAATTTTATAATCACATGGCTTTTCAGAGGATCTTTCATGGATGTAAATTCAAAGAGTCGGAGTACCCGGCCTAGAGGGTTACCGGGGTCCCACCCTGGAGCCAAGCCTGGGTTGGGGCCTGTAAGCGAGCGCCTGGTGGCCGGGCTTTCGCCCATGGGGCCCGGCCGGGCCCAGCCCAAACCGGATACATGGGCTCTTCCAACTGTGGACCCACCATCCGCAGGAGGAACATGAAGGGTCCGGTGCAGTGTGGATCGGATGGCAGACCGAGGTGGGAGACTTGGCGGTCCGATCCCCGGACAAGGAAACTGGTTTTTGGGACATGGAACGTCACCTCGCTGGCGGGGAAGGAGCAGGAGCTTGTGGCAGAGGTTGAGCGGTACCGGCTAGATATAGTCGGACTCACCTCGACACATAGCATTGGCTCTGGAACCCAAGTCCTTGAGAGGGGTTGGACACTCTCCTTTGCTGGAGTTGCTCTGGGTGAGAGGCGGTGGGCTGGGGTTGGCTTTTTGTTAGCCCCAAGACTCTCTGCCTGTGTGTTGGGGTTTACCCCGGGGGACGAGAGGGTAGCTTCCCTGCGCCTTCGGGTCGGAGAACGGGTCCGGACTGTTGTTTGTTCTTATGGGCCAAATATCAATTCAGAGTACCCACCCTTTTTGGAGTCCCTGGGACGAGTGCTAGATAGTGCTCCACCAGGGGACTCCATTGTCCTGCTGGGGGACTTCAATGCTGACGAGGGCAATGACAGCATGACCTGGAGGGGTGTGATTGGGAGGAACGGCCCGCCTGATCTGAACTCGAGTGGTGTTTCGTTATTGGACTTCTGTGCAAGCCGCAGTTTGGCCATAACGAACACCATGTTCGAACATAAGGATGCCCATCGGTACACTTGGTACCAGGGCAGCCTAGGTCGCAGGTCGATGATAGACTTTGTAGTCGTTTCATCTGATAAGAAACATTGATAGTCGAATCTCAGATAGAGGAGGAGCAATGTGGTTTTCGTCCTGGCCGTGGAACTGTGGACCAGCTCTATACCCTTGCAAGGGTGATGGAGGGGGCATGGGAGTTTGCCCAACCAATCCACATGTGTTTTGTGGATTTGGAGAAGGCTTATGACCGTGTCCCCAGGGGCACCCTGTGGGGGACGCTCCAGGAGTATGGGGTGGGTGGCTTTCTGTTAAGGGCCATACAGTCCCTTTACCAGAGGAGCGTGAGTTTGGTCCGCATAGCCGGTAGTAAGTCGGACCTGTTCCCGGTGAGGGTTGGACTCCGCCAGGGCTGCCCTTTGTCACCAGTTCTGTTCATTACCTTTATGGACAGAATTTCAAGGCGCAGCCGTGGTGTGGAGTGTGTCGAGTTTGGTGACAGGAGAATCACGTCTCTGCTTTTTGCGGATGATGTGGTCCTCCTAGCTTCATCAAGCTTTGACCTTCAGCTCTTGCTGGGTAGGTTCGCGGCCGAGAGTGAAGCGGCTGGGATGAGGATCAGCACCTCCAAATCTGAGACCATGGTTCTCGACCGGAAAATGGTGGCTTGCCAACTCCAGGTCGGGGGAGAGGTCCTACCTCAAGTGGAGGAGTTTAAGTATCTCGGGGTCTTGTTCACGAGTGAGGGTAGGAGGGATCGGGAGATCGACAGGCGGATTGGTTCGGTGTCTGCAGTGATGCGGACGCTGAGCCGATCTGTCGTGGTGAAGAGGGAGCTGAGCCAGAAAGCCAGGCTCTCGATTTACCGGTCCATCTACGTCCCAATCCTTACCTATGGTCATGAGCTTTGGGTAATGACCGAAAGAACGAGATCGCGGATACAAGCGGCCGAAATGAGTTTCCTCCGTAGGGTGGCCGGGCTCAGCCTTAGAGATAGGGTGAGGAGCTCGGACATTCGGGAGGGACTTGGAGTAGAACCGCTGCTCCTCCGGATCGAAAGGAGTCAGTTGAGGTGGTTTTGGCATCTGGTCAGGATGCCTCCTGGACGCCTCCCTGGGGAGGTGTTTCGGGCATGTCCTGCCGGCAGGAGGCCCCCGGGTCGACCCAGGACACGTTGGAGAGGTTACATCTCCAATCTGGTCCGGGAACGCCTTGGGGTCCTGCCGGAGGAGCTGGTGGAGGTGGCCGGGGAGAGGACGGTCTGGAGCGCCCTAGTTGGGATGCTGCCCCCGCGACCCGGACCCGGATAAGCGGAGGAAGATGACGACGACGACATGGCTTTAGTTAATAGAAAAAAATGTTCATTAAATCAAAAGGCTTCCTTAAAAAATATATGTACATTTGTTTCATATTTAAGGAGTGTCATTTCAGGTCGTCATTAAATGAAACAGAATAAAATTTTAATTGACAGTGTTTCTAACATATACAGCAGCAGTAGCTCAGGTGGTAGAGCGGGTTGCCTCATGATCGGAGGGTCATGGGGTCCGATTCCAGCTCCCGCCAGGGGTATCCTGCTGTTGTGTCCTTGGGCAAGACACTTCACCCAACTTGCCTGTGTTAGTGGTGGTCAGAGGGGCCGACGGCACCAAATGGCAGCCTCGCCTCTGTCAGACCTCCCCAGGGCGGCTGTGGCTACAAGTAGCTCACCATCACTAGCAGTGTATGAATGAGAGTGTGTAAAAGCGTCTTTGGGTGTCTAGAAAAGCGCTATATAAGTTCAATGCATTATTATTATTATATGCTGAAGCAAAAATTGAGTTTATAAATAAACTTATTTTCAGCGGCATTTATTTGGCCCACATATTTTTGTATTAGTCAGTTCTGGGAGGGACACGCTACGGCCTTAAGTAAGACATAAACGGGTGTAGGCCTATACTCTATTACAACATTTTTACTTTAAACCCTAAAAAAAACTGAAGCAGACCACATTATACTGACTCAATCATCTCATTTAGGGGTAATTTTTCATATCAAATAGAATAATGCTGTTTGACCTGTCGAGTTTCAAGTGCCTTTAACTGCTGCACCAGGAAGTTGCTTATGTGTTTTTCTCTCCGCTCAGAAGCAACAGCTTCCTCATCCAGCCTGTGTCGGATCCCCTGAATGTACTTGGTATTAAACTGGAAACTCGACTCATTCCCACTTCCAGGAACTTTACAGCGCTCTGTGATGCCACCACGGAAAGCATCACGGAAAAGCCGATCACTAGAGATAGATATAAAATTAGGTTAAAGACATTATTAAACAGAAGAAGAAATAAATGCAGTATTTGTTTAGTGAGATATTTATTTCCTCTCACCTTGACGTGGAAGCAGTAGCACCTAGCTTCCTCTGACTTTCCGCAAACTGGACTATTTCAGTCTGAACTTCCTGTATAAAGCATCATCAGAAAAACAAAACAAAAAAACACCAGAATGAGATCAGACATGAAAGGAAATCTGAAATGCAACAGTGTTTGTTGCATTAAGATAGCCTGCAAGCATCCTATATATGTATATAATCTGGCCATGACCCATAGACAGAGCTCGGTCATGGAGTGGAATCTATGATTGTCTTTAAAACTGTCTCCACGTAGCCTAGAAATCTGGACAGACAGTCGCTGAAACAAAATGATTTTGCTCTGCATGTCGGTCTAGCCCCACAAGCATCAGAAGGCCCAAACAGTCTTGTGCCTTGACAGTTACAGCTCTCTATCGATTTGGTGGGCGGGATGTTACTGCGACAGAGCGAAACAACAAAGATGGCGATGGCTTGTTTGAAACGGCTTTGGAATCAACTTCGGACTATTTAGCATTGGGCTTTTCTTTGAGTCAAGAGCAGATAGAGGTAAAGTAAAAAAGTTGTGTATGCGTCTTCTTCGACGGTGTATGGAAGACTGAGTATGTCACGTTGTTCGTTGTCCAAAAGCATGTGGAGAAAATTTGAAAGAGAATCGTAGATCCCGCTCCACCACTGAGATCTGTCTTTGGGTCGTGATCAGACTATAGGAACCAAAGTCTCCTCCCCTTCTGGTCGGCTCATGGGTCCATGGAACAACGAAAAAACGAATGCAAGTGAACCAGGCTATAAGAGCCTTTCTCTAGTCTGATTTCCTCTACACCTGAATCACACATATGTTGTACATTAATTTAAATGAAAATAAATTCTGGGAGTTTCGACTATGTCTGCCACGTATTTTGAGATTTGTTAGTTTGTAAAAATTCACAAATAAAAACACTACAAACCAGAAGTGGCATGTATGATGTCACCGCAGAATCTCACTAATGGGCCATTCCCATCTCTACTGGGTCGGCCCGGGCCGGGTAGCGTAGGTTGTTTACATATCTGGGTGGCCTGGTATTTTTCCGGGCCAACCAAGGCTCATTCTCAGCTCTCTTCTCGAGGGGTCTGCTTCAGGCCGACCAGGGCCAACACACCCACTGCTGACAGCAAATCCACACCTTCCATTACAGCAAGCCTCTGATTGGTGGGTAGAATCAGCCCACATGGGCTTAAGGATGTGTGGAATCAACCGGGCCAGGCTGGGGCCGACTGGGGCTACCCGGCCCGGGCCGACCCGGTACAGATAGGAATGGCCCATGAGTTACCACACGGCCAGATTGTTTGCTTTGGCGTTCCCCACATTTAATTCTCCTTCTGTTTCGAAGCTTGCAAAACTCACAGCCGTTTTCTTCTCCGTGTCTGGTTTGACGATGTCAGTATGATGAGACACATTTGTAGTCCAACATGACTTTTCACACAAAACCTAAATTAACTTTAGTTACAGCTTGAAAATAAGCACTTTGTTGGCTTCAAAATGTGTTTTTAAAGTTCACAGACATCGGATGTGAAATCCATGGCACACATCAACCGAGATTAGAAATAGCTGTTTTAGCCCCATTGGCTTGCATTCCTCTTTTCTTATTTCCAGGGACCCATGGTCCAGAAGTACATGGGCGTGTCGTAGGCTCCCTACGTGGAATGACTCGTCAGGCTAGTCTCTTTAAGCAGGGTATCTGCAGGTTTAAGGGAGCCAAATGTAAGACTTTTTAAGACCTTTTTAAGGCCATTTTGACCAAATTTAAGCTATTTTTTAAATTAAATTTAAGCTATAATTTCCAGCTATTGCCTGGAACCGATGCTAACCACGTCGCCAACGTGGAATTAGCCATCCAGTTACCATTAAACTTGCACTTCCCCATGGCGCAAGCTCCCACTAGCTTAACCAGCTAATGTGCTCATCTAAAAATAGCCCCCTTTCCCAACCAACTGAATGTGTACGGTTCCGCTTACGCCAGCATCGTACACAAAAAATGCTGAAGACTAACTTGAAATTCACAAAAATTTTATAGAAAAAAAAAGAATCTTGTTTATTGGGTCTTTGGACATTTAAGACCTTTGGAAACTCTATTTAAGGATTATTTGTCATTTTTAAGGATTTTTAAGGCATTAAATTTGGAAAAGCAAATTTAAGGCTTTTTAAGACGTTTTAAGGACCCGCGGATACCCTGTTTAAGTTATTGCATTTAGAAACAAGTAACACTGATTTAGAGTTACGCAGATTTGCACACATCATCAAACTATAAAAACGTACACCCTGATGGACATATGACTGACTGATCATGTATAAGACTAACAATGCTTTAATACCTTTTCTTTTCTTTTCATTCCAGTCTCATATTGTATTATGAGTGGTTCCCTCTGCTGGATCGGTGGAATCACAGATTTGTGTTCAGTTTGGTGTAAAGTCTGTTGCACTTTTTGTGTACTTTTCATGGATGTCTCATCTTGAGCTTTGAGTGGTTTCGTTTGCTTGAAGGGTGGGATCAAATTATTGAATTCAACTTGGTGGCATTTATCCTCACTGGGCTGGGACAGTTTTGGAAGTTTCAGGCCTGCGTGAGGTTTCACCTCCTGTGGAGGCTGATATATATATTTAATCACATTAGTAGTCATCATGACCAAATGTCAACTGAAAGCATTGAGTAAAAACTAAAGGAATATCAGAATCACGAGTACTTTATTAACCTTTTGATTAGTAGTAAAGACAGAGGGAGTTTTCATCACAGCACTACTGACTTCAGCGTCCTTTTCAAGTGAGGCGTAGAGTTGGTAAAGAAGGCGTGTGGCAGCACCTTCCTTCTCCCGCATGAGGTCTTCAGCTATACTTGAGTCAAAGGAGATCCTCAGCTGCTTTAAGGTAGGCTCAAGCCGTCTGAAGTTGCTCACTTTGGCAATGGAGGTACTACATAAAAAAGTGATTAGCTATGAAAATAATGATCACTACAAAATTTGTTGCAGAATTAGGACTTTGTTTTGTAGTGACAAAAAAAAGAACAAGAAGAAGTTCCTTCAAAAAAAGGACAACTTACTTTTTCTTCAAGAACAAGTAAAAATCATCTTGCATCCCATGTTTATGAAGAATTTCCCCAATTAGGTAACCATTAGAAAAATCCTTAGCAAACTTTGTGGACTCTGTGAATAAACAAAGCATTTACCATAGTAAAGGCAGCTCTTACCTCAATGATATTTTTAAAACTTTTCTCAGTTTTAGACACAAAATGCATCATCATGATACAACAAAAGCAACAATGGACACTCGACATCAGATATGGGTACTAGTCACTAGTTACAATTACTCAGTTACATTTATTTGAGTAACCTTGTCTCGTAGTTTTACTGCAATTGACTTTTAATTTTACTTGAGTAATATTAGTGTAAAGTATTCTTACTTTAGTACAATCTCTGGTTATTAGTACCAGCTACTTCACTGACTGAACACCAGGCAGACACACATTTACAGTTTACAAACAAATCTACAGTAAATAGTGCAAACAGAAGAACTTTGGGCGGTTCTAAAATACTGTGCTGTGCAAAAGTTTTATGAAGGTATGAAAAAAGGCTGTAAGAATGATTTCAAAAATGGAACGATCAATATTTTCACCAATCACCAAAGTATTGGATTCCAAAGATTTGTTGTGAATAAGAGCAATTAGGAAGTGTGTTTCTTCTGACTTCCTCTGCTAGTTTATAAATTATTTACTTTTACTTCCTTCTTTAAATCACATGAATTTAATGCTGGATTTCTTTATGTCGGATTAAATCAAACAAATCAAACCAGCTGTCATAACTCATTACGTGAGTAGCCATTTACCAAACAATTTGTCTCATTTGAGTCATTTATGTCTTAACTTTTTATTTTTACGCGAGTAAAAAGTATATTAAAGTAACTTTACTGTTGGCCACTACTCTGACCCAGCTCTGGTCATCATTAGCTAGCGTTAGCTTAGTTAACGAGGTGATAGCATTTGTTCCGTCACACGTACCTAAAGCTCTTGACAAACGCAGCTTCTGGTTCATCCACCTGCATAGCGACTCCGACATAGTTTTGTATCAATAGTCACCTCTTGTATTACTTTATATTCATTAAAAATGCCTAAAAACGTGTCAAACACTGAAGAAACGGCGACTGTCTGCTGTTACCATGGTAACAATCAACAGGGCTACCCAAGGACTTCACAGGGGGCAAACTTCTAAATAAAAATTTACAGTAAAAATCCAATCCAGATTATTTCGGGAGGATTGAGGCCACTGGCAAAACAGAGAAGCAAAATAATTCTGATTTTTAACCTATGAGAAAAAAAATTCGGGATTCGGAGATTAAAGTTAGAAATACCCCCCCCCCCCCCAATCTTCCAGGTTACTGATTAAACTGAAAATACGTTAAAAGAGAAGAGATGTTGATCAAAAATGTAATTTTAAAGAAAAACCACAAATTTTCAAGACAAAACTAATTTATTGCCTTTAAACAGGTAACAGCAATTTTTGGTATTAATGCTAATATTTTTGTGTTCAATCAGAGACAACAGGTAGTCCGTTCAGTTCATTAATAAAATAATCTTAAAATTATTCTACATTTTACAACACTTCAAGAAAAAAAACCCTTAGGTCATGTTATCATGCAATGGGTTAGTCAGTGTTAGTGTTTTAAAGATACATACTGTAGTGTAATCTGTACCATTGCTTTGTAGCAACAGCTTAGGCATCACATTCACATAAATACGTTGGGAGGAAAGACATGTAGACGTTACACAGCGTTTTCTTTGTTAAACCTATTTCCTAATAGTTAAAAACAGAAAATTGCAAGAAAAATTACTTGGGTAATGAGTACCTGGCCCTACTTACACCATCTTTGGCAAAAGATAAGTCTGTGATATGACGGCAATAACAAGTGGGAAACAGTTTTAATTAATTGTAGCCACATGATGGTTTTTTAGTAACACTTCCTGTGTTTCAGCACATCATGAATGTACATTTTGATACCAATAATTACATTTGATGCAAAATCATTTGTTGGACAAAGAAATCAAGAAAGTAAACAAACAATTAATTGCAAAATACAAAGATTTAGGGAAAAGTGAAAAGGTGCACATTTGTTTAACCATTTCTACATACATTCTGTAACCCAGTCTTTAAAGTAATGCTTGTTTCCAATTGCACACATTAGAGGAAAAGACAATCTGCAGTCATTTAATACCCTTTACCCTTTACACACTCTTTACAACTGGATGAAATAAACTACTAATCTCATTCAAAACATTTTTTCTCTTTTCTTTAATAAGTGTTAGTTTCTTCCTGATTAATAAAACATTTACATGAAAAGAGATGTCTAAGTACATTAATTGCCCATATAATGTGAAGAGATATATTAGTTTATTGTCATATTTTACGTCACAGTATTTTTAAAGCTTGTCGGCTGGAGGCACTAAAACACCACAGTCAGCTGTGGCAGACCTCAGGCTCAACTTTAGACATACAACAAAACAAATCCAGAAAATTAGACACCATTTTTATTATAATTATCCTTAAAACGTAAAGTTTACCAGAGATGATGAAGGACGTCTGTCAGACTGGCACGCTTTCCCCTTGGTCCCATTTCCCTAAACAACTAAAAACGTAGACAGCAGACTGAGAACAATTCAGAAACATCAGAAATAAGCCACAGTTTCTTTTTAGCTCCCCAGTGGAAGTTCAGTCCCATACAGTGCATTTCTGCTTTTGCTGTTTTAACAAATAGTTAGGGCTAAGGCAGTAAAAAGATATGGTGAAACATCATTGGAAGCATTATATTATAAAATCAATCAGAAATCATAATTAATAAAAAAAAAATAGTTTCCCACCATCAACAAGTTGATAATGCTCTGGAAGGTATACAGAACAACAGAAAACACTGGCCTGAATGAGAAAATAAACACTATGGGTTGAGGAAGACAAAATAAAAATACTCTAACCGTTGAATGACAGTTTATGACGTTCTAGCTTATATCGAGTGCATATCTGTTGGGTTTAATCCCCACAGAATTCCAGACCATAACAGAAAGCACCATTCCCGTACTTGTGTCACATAATAAGTGCATTTTAAAATGAACAAGTTTTAGACAGTAATTAAAAAACAGCCATTCTGAGCAGAAACTACACCAGTACTGCTGTTTTATTTTCCTTTATAATGACCTGACGTGTTGTCTTTTTCATCAGCTGACAGCAGGCGTGAGGCTCCCAGTGATGGAAGCCATGAATGCTGTAATGGGCACTGGCGCTTTTTTTTAAGGCGACTCTGGAAATGTCAGATTTTGAAAAGTGGAAATGATCACATGACAACAACCTCCAACGGCCAGCTAAACATGTGCAGCGTCTATAGAGCAAGATGGTAAACAACATAAAATGTAGTGTTTTATGTCACAATGAGTTTATGTTTTAGTACCTACCCATCCATCCATCCATCCATCCATCCATCCATCCATCCATCCATCCATCTTCAGCTGCTTATCCGGGGTTGGGTCAAGGGGACGCTTGTTTCAGGAACTAGCAGAGGAGAGCTTAACACGGCAGGATTTGGAGTCTTATTTTCTAATATTTGGACATCTCTCCTCTGATTGACCAACAGCAACACGACTCTACCACTGACTCATTTGTTTTGTAACAACGTTTTATCTCCACAAATAACACAAGCCTGAAGGGGTTCTGCAGTGTTGTGGAGCAGCTAATGCTAATGGTTAGCTTCTGCTAGTTGGGACATTCTCAGCTGCTAAACCAACAACAGCCTTACCCCTCACAAATCACAAAGGGTGAGTCAATGAATGTTAAAACGACAGTGTGACATAGATCTGAGGCTTTTCAAATCCTAGATTTTCACAGAAGCTAATGCAGGAGATGGGTGTAGGAGACTATTTTTATGTTCAGCCTGCATGAAAAACTCAAGAGTGACCAATTATAATTAGAAATAATAATTTAAAAGTTGTTTTTCTGTGTTCCACACCTTTAAACATATATGAAATGTGAGCTAAAACGCTGACGCAATGGGGCAAATACACATTTACCATTAGGAAACGCCCATTACAGCATGTTACAGGACCAGCTTTTAAAGGAAGTTCAACAATCACCGTGTTTCCTGACAAGTCAGAATAGATTTTTTATATTATATATCTTTATATCCATCTCTGGGTGAAAACAGGAATTTATAACGTGATTGTTTTTTTTTTAGTAACCAACCTCCCAAAAGGTATTCCTAGCCTGCAGTCAAAGTGCTGATTGTAACGACGTAGTGCTACATTGTGGGAAAAATAAGGATTCTTTTCCTCCTTTCTTGCCAACACACGACGCTGATAACAGAAAAGAATGGGATCCCTTTTCCTAACCCTCACTGCCTGCCTGCTATTAGCAGAAATGGGACAAAATCACGGTCTTGAGGATGACAGCAGATTGCTGAACCACGTTGTTGCTGACGCTCGCTTCTCACCTTCGTGTTCCTCCTCTTCAGGGAGGAGGAACTGTGTGGAAGCAATGGAGACGGGTGATCCTAGACTGTTGTTGTTTCCACCAGCCTGAGTAGGAGAGTCCAAATGCCAGGAGTTTTGGGGTTTGTATCCCCCAGAGCAAGCAGCCTGGGAGTCCAGCAAAGGCTCAGAAGAAGCTGGGCCACTGGTGTCACCTAAAGCTGTGGGGTGCATCTGGGGCCAGTACACCCCTCCTCCACCCCCACAGCTGTTAGAGTGATGCTGATGGCCCTCCGCTGAGCTCTGTGGATCCAGTTGAAAGACCAGAGAAGAACATGATGTTTGGATCCCCGTGTATGTCACATCCGTGTTGGCTGAATCCACGGAAGACGCGGAAGAAAAAGAGGAGTCTGGGAAACGCGGCCGTATGGGGCGCTCGTCTACTGCATCGTTGTAGTAGCGTAACGACTGTGGCTCGTCTGTGTCAACTGGCTCGTCTCCTACGGCTTGATCTTCGTCATCCTCATCCTCTTCAGGAATGATAACGAGAGCATCCTTGCTAGGATCCCGCTCGGGCCTTTCTACAATGTGGACCATACTGTGGAGAGATGGCTTCACATCCAAAGGTCCCTGAAACAAAGAGGAAGGAATCGGTATCGAGTCAGCGCCTTCACCAGAGACGAGCGTCAGATTTGATCAGTTTAGACTGGTGACGTACCGGCGTCCTGGACCAATCACTGGGCAGTTTGGGCTCGGGTATGTCTGGGTAGAAGGCATTTTTTACCCTGGAATAAAAAACAAATTGCATGTTCCTAATTCATGCAAATTGCATGTTCCTAATTCAACAAAAAACATTGCATGTTCCTAATTCATGCAAATTGCATGTTCCTAATTCAACAAAAAACATTGCATGTTCCTAATTCATGCAAATTGCATGTTCCTAATTCAACAAAAAACATTGCATGTTCCTAATTCATGCAAATTGCATGTTCCTAATTCAACAAAAAATATTGCATGTTCCTAATTCATGCAAATTGCATGTTCCTAATTCATGCAAATTGCATGTTCCTAATTCAACAAAAAACATTGCATGTTCCTAATTCATGCAAATTGCATGTTCCTAATTCATGCAAATTGCATGTTCCTAATTCAACAAAAAACATTGCATGTTCCTAATTCAACAAAAAACATTGCATGTTCCTAATTCATGCAAATTGCATGTTCCTAATTCATGCAAATTGCATGTTCCTAATTCATGCAAATTGCATGTTCCTTATTCAACAAAAAACATTGCATGTTCCTAATTCATGCAAATTGCATGTTCCTAATTCAACAAAAAACATTGCATGTTCCTAATTCATGCAAATTGCATGTTCCTAATTCATGCAAATTGCATGTTCCTAATTCAACAAAAACATTGCATGTTCCTAATTCATGCAAATTGCATGTTCCTAATTCAACAAAAAACATTGCATGTTCCTAATTCAACAAAAAACATTGCATGTTCCTAATTCAACAAAAAACATTGCATGTTCCTAATTCATGCAAATTGCATGTTCCTAATTCATGCAAATTGCATGTTCCTAATTCATGCAAATTGCATGTTCCTAATTCAACAAAAAACATTGCATGTTCCTAATTCATGCAAATTGCATGTTCCTAATTCAACAAAAAACATTGCATGTTCCTAATTCATGCAAATTGCATGTTCCTAATTCAACAAAAAACATTGCATGTTCCTAATTCAACAAAAAACATTGCATGTTCCTAATTCAACAAAAAACATTGCATGTTCCTAATTCATGCAAATTGCATGTTCCTAATTCATGCAAATTGCATGTTCCTAATTCATGCAAATTGCATGTTCCTAATTCAACAAAAAACATTGCATGTTCCTAATTCATGCAAATTGCATGTTCCTAATTCAACAAAAAACATTGCATGTTCCTAATTCAACAAAAAACATTGCATGTTCCTAATTCATGCAAATTGCATGTTCCTAATTCAACAAAAAACATTGCATGTTCCTAATTCAACAAAAAACATTGCATGTTCCTAATTCATGCAAATTGCATGTTCCTAATTCAACAAAAAACATTGCATGTTCCTAATTCAACAAAAAACATTGCATGTTCCTAATTCATGCAAATTGCATGTTCCTAATTCATGCAAATTGCATGTTCCTAATTCAACAAAAAACATTGCATGTTCCTAATTCCATGCTTTCGTTCTTTTTAAACACAGAAACAGTTTTGTTTACCTGTTTTGTAGCTACAGTTTCGCGAAACTGTAGCTACAAAACAGGTAAACAAAACTGTTTCTGTGTTTAAAAAGAACGAAAGCATGGAGTTAGAACCATGACACAGCAAGAACACACCTAAGATTGCATGTTCCTGTTTTTTCAATAAAATACATCATTTTGATCAGAAACTGATTTTTTTTAGACCCTAACAAAAACTGCCAGCTGTTTATTTTTGGTACAATATTAGCATCAATCTTACCATTTTCTCTTCTTGAAGCAAACAACAGTAGCAATGACCAGTAATAATGTCACCATCCCCAAAGAAGCCAAAATTTCCAGAATCAGATCGTCAGCTGTTAAGAAAATACGAAACGCCTTTTTTTAAAACAATCATAACTGAATAAAGTAGTTTTTCACATTCTCTAGCTGTAAATACTGACGGAACAGATTATTAAAGGTTACACAGGGCTGAACTAAAGATTCACGTACTGTCCTCCATCTTAATAGAAACGGTGGTGCCGGAATCCTCGCCTGCCGACGTGTAGGCCTTGACTGTAAATTTATAGGACCCGACAGGGAGACCCTTTACTGTGTAGCTCCTCATTCCAAGGTTGGAAAGATTGGCTGTTCAAAAGAAAATGTGGAAAAACAACAAGGAGAATAAAGCAGATGATGGGATGAGGGAATAAATTGGTAGTTCTTATTTTTAGCCGTTTAATTTAGCACCTCACTGGGCTGCGGCTAACAACAACTAGTAGGAAACACAAAATTGCAAGAAGATACGCAAATATTTTAGCTGGAAGACCATCGCTTTTATGGATGTCTAAAAAAAATCCTACAAAATTTCTGAAAGGGGGAAAACTCCGGACTGCTACTTTAGGAGTAAATTTGGTTCAACATCTTCCAAATGTAAGGCTCTCAAGGAAGGTGGTGACCCAAGTAAACGTTCACTATTTGCAGGGTATCTGCAGGCTTGAGGGAGCCAAATTTAAGACTTTTTAAGACCTTTTTTAAGGCCAATTTGACCAAATTTAAGCTTTTTTTTTTAAATTATTTAATTTAAGCTATAATTTCCAGCTATTGCCTGGAATCGGTCCTAACCATGTCGCGAACGTGGGATTAGCCATCCATTTACCATTAAACTTGCACTTCCCCATGGCGCAAGCTCCCACTAGCTTA
The DNA here is from genome assembly GCF_043380555.1 of Nothobranchius furzeri. Taxonomy (NCBI): domain Eukaryota; kingdom Metazoa; phylum Chordata; class Actinopteri; order Cyprinodontiformes; family Nothobranchiidae; genus Nothobranchius; species Nothobranchius furzeri. Next base: position 54,310,550 of record NC_091757.1, on the reverse strand, counting down.
ACCAGCTAATGTGCTCATCTAAAAACAGCCCCCTTTCACAACCAACTGAATGTGTACGGTTCCGCCTACGCCAACATCGTACACAAAGAATGCTGAACACTAACTAGAAATTCACGAAAATGTCATAGAAATAAAGTAATCTAGTTTATTGGGTCTTTGGTAATTTAAGACCTTTGGAAACTGTATTTAAGGATTATTTGTCATTTTTAAGGATTTTTAAGGCCTTAAATTTGGAAAAGTAAATTTAAGACTTTTTAAGGACCCGCGGATACGCTGTATTTGGCAACAAGTCACAACCCAGTGAGATACGAGCTTTACTGGAACAGATCTACGGGTAAAAACCAATCAAAAACACACAGAGAAGTGTGAGCTGGAAGCCATTATTCATGTAAACGTTGTAGCCCCGGAGATAGCCTCTTCTGTCAGCCAGAGGAATCTCATTCCAGGTAAGGATGACGTCGGACTTCTGCTGACTGACTGACAGATGGCAGGAACTGGACGGGACTGGGAAGGTCAGGGAAAAAAAATGGAGGAAACAAGAACAAAGACAGATTGGTGATTTAGCACACGGGAGCAGAACAAAGACGTTTCAACCCTTACCGAGCTCCTGCGTGTATCCCTGCCAACGCTGAATTAGTTCTGGGGCGTCTGACGGACAGCTGTAGAGGGAGAAGTTGTATCTCACACCTGGCTGGAAGTTCTCTGATGGGAAAAAGAAAAGACAGTTTTACGCGTTAGACAATAACATTCCAACTGCACACTTGTGAATGAAAGCGCACCGCTGCAAAGGTGAACAGCTTGTTCAAATCGGCTTAAAAAAAATCCACAAGCCTGCATGCCAAGCATACCTGACTCGATGGACACATTGGTGCTTCCAGCAGCCAATGGGATCCAGTCCACAGCGCAGTCACGCATGCACAGGGCATCGTACCATTCAACCAAATAACTGCAGGTGGCGCTGGCATTGTGCTCCCAGTTTAGACGGAAACCACCGTCGCCATAAACGACTCTGGAAAAAACGAGCGGCTCCACGTCTGGGAAGACATTTTCAAAAACAAACAAACTTTCCTTAAATGTGAAAAAAAAAAACAATTCTATTGCAAGTTTAAACACTCAAGAGTTGAAAGCTTTTATAATGCCTCAGGTCTCACGTACCGATCAAACGTAGAGGAACCTTTGAAGGTTCAGAGGACCTGTCCACGTTGTTTGCAACGACCTTTGCTTCGACCTTGTTACCATCGCTGAATGAAACCATTTGCGAGAGGTTGAACGGCACAGAGTAAGTGTCTGCTGGCACCACCTGAGTGTGCAGCTTTTCTTCAAGGTTCCAAAAAGTCACGGTATAACTTTTCATCCGACCTCGGCTCTGCTGTCGCGTTAGAGGCTGAAGGAAACGAAAAAGAAAACTAAATGAAGAGGAATCAAAGCAGTTTTAATATCCGAGGTTTACGACGGATGGTTATAAAAAAAAAAGTTCAATCAATTCCAGGAAAATAACTTCTATTATGTCTTTAAATAAAACAGATTCAGAGAAATTCACCTTCCAAACCACCATCCCGGTGTTGTCCCTGTTCATCCACATCCACACATCAGGGGGATTGGGAACTAAAACCATACAGCATCACCAGTTCATGATCCAACATTCAGTTAACCTTTTGAAATCATTGAATTATCTGGAAAAATTACTTAGATAATTACAAATAAACGCCTTTACCATAGGCTCTGGTTGTGAACGAAAGGACTTGGCTCCAGTTCCCCCACTTCCAGAAGTTCCTCTGGGATCCACAGCGAATGCGGACTCTGTAATGTTCATCAGGCTGCAGGTCTGACAGAACCACGGATCGGAGACCCCCACCGGAGAAGAGCTGGACACAAACACCAGTTATGATTAGCATTTTGATGAAAACCAGTATTTATATTAACCTTCTGGGGTTCTTACACCTCTGGGGTGTAGTTTGCCGTTTTTGACTAATTTCCAAAAAAGAAATAAACAGCACAACCTGGACCGTATGAATTTATACTTGTTTTTTTATATTTGGACATAAAGGAGTTGCACATTGGACCTTAAGTCGCTCAAAGATATAATCCGAGTTGGAAAAAGTTTGTTTTTTTACTGTGAAACCCACAAACATGTATGATGAATATTTTTAATAATTTAGAATGGCAATCTAGACCGTAAATGCATAAAAATATGAATAAATATAGTTATGAACACATTTTTTTAAGTTATTAGCAGGAAAATGTCTTTGTACAATTATTTACACCGGTCGAAAAGATGCAAAAATTATATAATTGTGCTAAAAGAAGTTACAAAGATTCATTATCAATATTTGAACAAATATTTACTATTTACATAAGATTTGAATTTTTTTTGTTTTGTTTTCTAAGATAACTAAAAGTTTATTTGTGCCACTCCAAGAAGCAGCTTCTGTCCACTAAGCAGAGGAACATCAGGCCTGGCTTCTCCACGTAAGAGAAAACAATAGAAAAGATCATTTGGACTAAAGGAGGAATATCTGGACTGTTTTCTCCACGGCCAGAACCTGCCTGCTCCTGGTGAACCTTTTAGTCCCTCTCCTGTCTACAAGCATCACAGAGGGGGCGGGGCTTTGCCTCATTCCTGGAGACGGAGAAATCACACTGGTGCGGCGCGGCGCGGCCCGTTCATATCTTTCCATCTTTGAGCTGCTTCTGTGCCTGCCAGGACCTCATCTTCCTTCTAACGTGGCTGAATGAAGCGTGGCGATGTCAGGCTCTCCAACAGCCACACCAGAGACGGGTCAGACGTGTGTGTGAAAGAAACGGCTCCCTCGTGGAGAAGACGGACGAAGTGACAGACTGTACCCACATCCGCATCCTACCAGAGACGGAGTTACAAACGAAAACACGAACATACACACGTGTGTGCCATCAGTTTGACGGCGCAGCACACTGCACACACACACACCTCCGATCACTGTGAAAGCAGGGAGGGGGGGGGGGGTGACGCGCACTAAACGCCTGGGACAATTTTAACATTAACGTGATGGGACCACCTGTAAATACAGGTGAGGACAAATCTGTAAAAGAGGAGGAAAGATAAACTAAAGAGGCTTCAGAAAGGTGAAGAACTGTGTGAAAGCTGGACAGGTAATGAGAGAGCAGGGCTACGGCAAGCCGTTTTAACATTAACATTCTTTTGCACATGAGTGTTATTACAGTAAATCCCTTTCAGCTGTTGCAGGAAGTGAGCAAGTCGGCCTCTGCGTCTCACACTCATAAATATCGGCTGTAGCAGCGCCACAAAAAGAAAATAAATACATTTAAAAAACGACCAAATGTAATGCTCCGTCTGCTCAAACTAGGGAAAGCGCTGGATGTGTAAAATCGATCCCGGGTCAGTCAGAAGCGCTGCTAAAAATGCTGCTTTGAAGATCACGTGATCGCGTCGTTTGAAATCACCAGACCTTTCAGCTCCACGTGGAGCACATATCAACTACTTACCTCTGTTTTGTTTCCATGGGAGGTTATCTCAACCTGGCAGACAAGAGCCAGGGAGGAATAACTGCTGTATGTCCACTCCCAGTATAAAGTCGCATTCCAGGCATGAGCAATGGATGTCAGATTCACTGGTGCGACTGGAGACACTGAAGAGAAAAAGATAAAATAGCCATAAAGTATTTGTTGAAAAACACGTGGGTTCACATGAAGGTTTGCTGGATCACAGCACTGAGTGATGATGGAAACCATGGACGTAATTTTGGGGGGGGACAGGGGGGACATGTCCCCCCCACTTTTTCCAAAGTCAAGTTTTGACCCCTGCACTTTTTACCATCCAAAAACAATATTAAGCTATATTAAATTGACACTGGTTGAGCTCTAGGACCAAGCAGAAAACAACCGTTTGTGTTGAAGCCTGTTTCCCATTAGAACATACTGTAAAGAGCCCCCCCGTGTCCCCCCACTTCTAAAGTGAAAATTACGTCCATGATGGAAACAGAGCGGCCTACCTCTGTGACTAATATCGGCCGAGTCAGTGAGGCTGTGCCGTCCAAGAGGATTAACAGCCACCAGAGTCCAGTTACCATCCCACTGACGCAGCGTGCACTTCTGCTCTGGGCTTTTCTCAGCACAGCTTCTGCACAAAAATAACAGCGACAATCAGAAAGAACACAATACAATATTAAAAACACAATCACTCATGTAATCTAATGTACAGAGAAGGGCGAAAGACAAGTTCTGGCAAGTTCTCTGATGATTCCTGTAAAAGCTCTGGAAGACAGCCAGTAAACCATGAGACTAAAAGCTTTCTCAACCCGCTCTTCAGCTGCTTTCTGTGCAGAAAACTCCCTTTTCAGAGACAACAAGCTAGATGAAGAGATAATGAATAATTCACGGCTTTTATCTAAAGCACTAAGTGACAGAACAGCTACCTCCGTGATGGTCCGTTAGAAGGTTCCACTGAGACCCACAGTTCTCCTAAATGATTTGTTTCCTCTTGTAGCTTTCCGGATGTGAGACCAGATGGGAGAGTCTTTCTAAAAGTCTGAAATTCTACATTTTAATCATTAGCTCTTTGTTGAAGACACACCATGCCAACTAATCAGCGTAATACTGCCGCCATGGTGCGTCTTATGAGCGCGCGGTGGCGGCGTGGCGTTGCAGGAACTTAGCTGGATTCATGCCGCCACGCTTGGTAGTAATACTACCGCAACGCCAGACTCGTGAGTGGATTTTTTGCCATGGGGCAACAGAGGGAGGTGTCATGATCATGTGGAGAGTTAATGCCAAGCTCCGGAGGGCAACTGTATTTAAAATGAAAGTAAACGCGGGCAGTAAGGTCCGCTTTTGTAACTAGAATCAGCTGAGATGTTAAACTGGAGCGATGCAGAGCCCCAGGAGCTTCTCTCTGCTAAGCCCCCTTCAGACAGGCCATGAAAAACGGAAATGTTCCGGACTCTGTCCGTAAGACCTTTCTGTCTGAATACAAACATCCGGATAACGTGTTCCGGAATTTATCCGGACGAAGCCCCTAGTAACAGGTCCGGACTTGTTACGGACAGGGTGGCTGATTCAGACTGGTGAGGTAAAGTTCCGGACAAGGGAGGAGGGGGAGGGGGAGGAGGAGGGGACCGGGGGACACTGTGCGCACCTAGATAGCTCGCTGCTGTAGCATGCGGCGAACCACGGCAGCTCGCCTCCTACGGTACTGCCTAGACGCGCGACGGAGCGCTTCACACCGCTTCAGTGATTCCTTTAACCGTTGAGCTTCATCATCCAGGTCTCTTATGCGTCTTCGTGTGCGCAGAATTATGCTTAAGCGCCTCGTGATTTTTATCTTGAGAGGCGCTATAGAAATGATATTTTCTTCTTCTTCTTCTTCTTAACATAAGTCCGATTCCCCCCCCACCCCCCACCCCCCCACCCCCGCCGCCGTCAGACATCTGGAGCTTTCCCTGCTGTGTGAACGCAGCCGAAAGGACAAGCTCCGGTACAAAAGTGGTGTGTCTGAAAACACAGTTCCAGTTAAAAACCGGATTGAATTGTCCGCAAATGTTCCAGAATGTCTGTCTGAAAAGGGCTCTAGAGATGGAGCTCAGATCACCAGAGATTGCACAGGGACTTTGGAGGACCAACACCTTTAGGAGCAGCGTGTTAAAACGTGCGCGACTTCAATGGCAAACAGCAAGATCTGTCCAAGATAAACCAAAGTCTGCAGCGGCACAGGGACCGCCCCCAAGGCCCCTTTACGCCATCATAGCCCAATCTTTTGTAAAAAGCACACGACTGCACCGCATTAAGTCTGACCACTTATAAACGACCCACGGCTCCCTGATGCAGGCTCAGCTTGGCAGCAAATTTGCGACATTGTTTTCTAAAAGAGGCGTTAAATGAATATGTCGACCGTCTGTGAGACAGACACCTATTCCTGACTGAATCAGAACTTTTTAAAGAGTGGGACTCTGTACCTGCCCATAATGGAGAAAACCGTTTCTCTCTTTCTGCCAACCAGGTGAGTGTCTCGTTCTTTACTCCATTGGCACACGGCTGAGACGAGGTCATGAGTCTCACAGGAAAAATTACTGGGCAGCGGTGGATCTGGAGGAAAGCAGAACAAAACGGTAAAACGATGCATGTTGAAGAAAACAAAAGCCATTAGATTATATTTGATTTTAACCTCTTCAGTTGAAAGAGTTATTATGTATGAATGTATTTTTCTTACATCCAACAAACACGACGGCTCCGGACAGCTTGTTGTCCGTCGAGAGGCAAATAACGTTGGATCCCGTTGTACCCGACGCCGTCTGACTAACTGCAGTAGCGGCGTAACTTCGCCGACTCAGACGTGTTGCTTTTATTTCTGTTCCACTATAATTGATGCTTTTGAAGACTTTGCCCTCCTCTACGATGCAACAAAAGGTTGTGTTGGCCCCCACAGGCACGATTCTGTCCTGGGGGTACATCTGGAAACGACTATTAGTAGGAAAGTCCCTTCCTGGAAAAACAACAATAAAGAAGAAAATAATTATGAAATATACGGGGGAATGTATTTTTCGTCGTCGTCGTCTTCCTCCGCTTATCCGGGTCCGGGTCGCGGGGGCAGCATCCCAACCAGGGAGCTCCAGACCGTCCTCTCCCCGGCCACCTCCACCAGCTCCTCCGGCAGGACCCCAAGGCGTTCCCGGACCAGATTGGAGATGTAACCTCTCCAACGTGTCCTGGGTCGACCCGGGGGCCTCCTGCCGGCAGGACATGCCCGAAACACCTCCCCAGGGAGGCGTCCAGGAGGCATCCTGACCAGATGCCCAAACCACCTCAACTGACTCCTTTCGATCCGGAGGAGCAGCAGTTCTACTCCGAGTCCCTCCCGAATGTCCAAGCTCCTCACCCTATCTCTAAGGCTGAGCCCGGCCACCCTACGGAGGAAACTCATTTCGGCCGCTTGTATCCGCAATCTCGTTCTTTCGGTCATCACCCAAAGCTCATGACCATAGGTGAGGATTGGGACGTAGATCGACCGGTAAATCGAGAGCCTGGCTTTCTGCTTCAGCTCCCTCTTCACCACGACAGATCGGCTCAGCGTCCGCATCACTGCAGACGCCAAACCGATCCGCCTGTCGATCTCCCGATCCCTCCTACCCTCACTCGTGGACAAGACCCCGAGATACTTAAACTCCTCCACTTGAGGTAGGACCTCTCCCCCGACCCGGAGTTGGCAAGCCACCCTTTTCCGGTCGAGAACTGGTCTCAGATTTGGAGGTGCTGATCCTCATCCCAGCCGCTTCACACGGATGCATTTTTAAATAAAGGAAATAACCTGTGTTTAATAAAAACACATCCACATCTGAATGGATTCATCGTCAAACTGACCTTGTATTTGATTTTGGCTCCATTCGCTCGTTTTCTGTCCATCTCTTGAGCGGACCCCTACTGACAGCGACGTGCACTCCAGAGGTACGTCAGAAGTCCAGATAAACCGGTACTCGCCGCTCGCTCGATTCACCGTGGCAGACACTCTGGCCTTCTAAATAAATAATAGTCAGAAATCTACCAAATTCTAAAACATGGCTGTCAACCGACATTTCCCTTTTTTTTAACAGTTTTGTTTATTTGGTCAGTTAATTATTTTATTAACTTTGGTTAAATGCTCGGTTTTTAACACCGTGCAGTGCACAGAAAGTTGGTTAAATTCAGAGTTATTCAGGTTAGGGTTAGTGCATCTACCGTTATCAGTGGCATTTTAGCTTGTAGATGAGGCGAAAAACATCTAGCCATCGACTGACCGTGGCATCTACATATCGGCATGAGCGTTTAGAAAAACCATATCAGCTGATCCCTTCTTTGGATCGACCCAAACGTATTAACACTTAGTTTTATCACGGATACACAAACAATCCTTTGTCATAACATTTTTGTACTACGTAGCAACACACCACGTTACACACAGAGGCAAGGTTGTGTTGAATTCAACTTACATAGTAGACAGTTTCATTGAATTCAGTTCTTAATATGATGAGGTCAAAGGTCGTGGCTGTTCCTCCAAACCATGATATGAGTAGTTGCTGCCTGGCCAAGTCAGCTGACAGGCTCACATGCTGAGGTTTTTCAGGATCTGTAAAAGTAAATAAACAACAAGAATCTTTCTCCACTGATTCTTTTTATGCTCGTTCATTTTGGGTGTTTTCATGCTGAACCGTTGGCTGAAAACAATTAGTCACTGAAGTTTCTCTCTTACCAGCCTGGGCTGGTGTGTTTAGAGCAGAGAATCCAAGAACAACGCAGACGAGCCACAAAAGGGCAGGGTTGGCCTTTGAGATGGGGCCGGTGCTTAAGCGAGGCATAGCGAGCATCTAACCGATTGGGTCTCTTCTGCTTTTAGCCGGGAGCGTTTCTCACCACAACAACGACGCGGCGTCAGACATCCTAAGAGGCTGTTTACCAACAGAAGAGCCCTGAGGGAGAGAACCACAGAGGAGAGGAAACAGAGTAAATAGAAAATCAGCCAAAGTCTAAACAAAAAAAAACAAAAAAAAAGACCTTCAGAGAGTCGGGATCCTTTTAAAACCTTCAAACGGTCCAGTTCCTCACTTACATACAGAACTTTGGTTCTGGAAATCCACTGTGCCGAGATTAAATATTTTCAGTATTTGTGTTTGACAAACAGCACTCACACACGCACACACACACAGGTTTAACAGGTTTGACTAACTGTTACGTTACAATACAGGACTGTAATTTGTTCACTGATTTCAAATCTCTGCAACGGTAACCGCGTGCACACGCCAACGCCTCGGACAAACCTGCCAGGAAGGTTTCACGTCGACAATTCAAACAAAACAAACAAAAGACACTCTAGCAGGTGCTGTCGGGCTCTGTGCTGCAACATGCCAGAGAAGCAGTAGCTCAGGAGGAAGAGCGGGCGGTTCAGTAATCGGAAGGTTGCAGGTGAGATTACGGCTCCCGGCAGAGAATTCTGCAGTTGTGTCCTTGGGCGAGAAACGCAACCCTCCCTGCCTGTTGGCGGTGGTTGGAGGGACTGGCAGCGAGTGTGCTCAGAAGCCTCGCCTCCATCAGTGAGCTCCAGGGCAGCTGTGGCTACAATGTAGCTCATCACCACCAGCGTGTGAATGGATGTAGTGTAAAGCGCTATGGAGTCCTCCGACTCCATACAAGTGTGGCTCATTTATCATAAATGCTGCTAAAAATGTGGAATCACTCAAAAATAAAAGAACCAAGTCAACTTAAGATTAAATTAAAACTGCTGACATTTATGGGTTTTATTGTCGGAACGTCTGGCAAACGTTTTTGACCAGGTGAACAAAAGAAACGCGGGAACTTTGTCCCCTACTTTGCCTTTCTAAATATAGAAATACCTGCAGGAGTTGAAGTGAGAACTCAGAACAGAGCAGCAGAGGAAACATGGATCTAATTAGCTCTCTTTAAACAATGGAAGACAAGCAGACTCCTTTCAGGAGGTAATGCAACACAGGGCCGGGGCGAAGACAAGTCTCATGTTTACATTAAAGCCTACTGGGCTTCCTGTCTTTGTTCTTACAGACGTTTCACTTTAATGGCGTAACTGATGACAACGTCCAGTACTGAACTGTACGGGTACGGGTGTTTCCGGCAGAAATTCGACTTTACTCGCTCGCCGACGCAACCATCAGCGTCGTGGGTTAGCCTTTCAGGTATTTATCCTGCATCTCCTCTAAACTCCAGAAAAGCTGCTGCCTGGATTTACTTTTTCCACCTCATCAGTTACTTTTTAGCAGGTCAAAGGGATCTCCTGACCGCAAAGCGGAGTGCGCGTTTCGATGCTGCGTCGGTGAGGTGAAATCGCCGCAGCACACGATGAGCGGAGCGCGTCAGGAACGATAAAAAGACAGAATACCAGAGGATATAAACAGATATGAACGATCGTGTGTTAACAATAATGTTGTGTTGCGCCACCTTGAGAATGTACCGTGCACCGGACTCGGCGGGCGCACCAACGCGCTCAACAGAATCCCGCTACGCTGAGAGTCTATAAATATTGTAATATAGGCAGAAACTGGATCTTTATTTGAAAGATATCTAGCCCCCATAATTCGATCCCTGCTCCTGGATGAAAAACCGGACATTTTGATCAATGTAGGAACACCCCCCCCCCCCCCCCCCCGGACGCCCCGGACAGAGAGCGAAAAGTGGACATGTCCGGGGGAAAGAGGACGTATGGTCTGCCTACAATAGATATGTACTAACTAGTCAGAAAAGCAATTTTTGGTCTTCTTTTTCTGCAGTGGTTTTAGTGCGTTTCGGTGCACCACTGCTGATACAGCGCCCCCGTAGTGGCGCAACGCTGCAACTGCAGTTAACATAACATCCATATAGCTGGGGGCAGAGTGAAATCAGGCTGGGGCAGCACAAAAATAGCTGGAGGCGGCCGCCACGCAAACCTGAACGCAGGAAAAACCCTGAACATGAGAAAAAATGTAAAAAGGAGGAAAGTATGGAAATATTTCAGCTGTATTTATAGTGTTACACAGATTATACATTATGTGGCCATGGTATGGTCAATAATATTGAGTCTAGCTGTGTTTGGTCGTTATTACTGCATTCAGTGGAAGGATGGTGCTTTCTAAATAGGAGTGAGGCATGTTTATTTATTTATGGAAAGGCAAAATTATGGCCAAGATAATCATCAGGATAATGGTCAAATTCAATAAGATGCATCATAAAACATAACATCCAGAGAAAATAACAAAAATCATCTTTCTACTCTAAAAATCATCAGTGACCTTTTTGAAAAACAGTTAGGAACATTTTCCAAAGAAATGTTAATCCACTGACATAACTCGGTTATCTTTAATGGAAAATCCCCAGCCTACCCAGGCTTCCTAAAGAATGTCTCAACTCCTCCACTGATGACGGCTATCCTTCGACCCGGTTGGAAGCGGACCCAGAAAATAAAATTAATGTTTAACAATTAATGTGAACAAGGCCATTTCTCACAACTTTTGCACAGACTGTTTTATTACAAATCAGGAAAATCATAAAGATGCAATCCCAAATGAGACAAACTTGCATCATCATTTCAAAACAAACTTCAGTCACCTTCATTAGGTAATAAAAAAATAGGCTGGTAGGAAATGCAATTAAGCAAAAGGTGAGACTACCATTCTGCTGAGTTCATAAGCAGTTTGTCTGGTTTTCTTTCAGACAAGCTGAGGCAGGCTGGCGTGATCCGACCAAGCTGCTGCAGTAGGAGGAGAAACCAAATGCAAGAGTACAGAGAAAACGGAGTGAGGACGTGTTACTAGTGCGCATGAAGCTAACCCAGTCATCTTAATCTGATTTCTTTGACTCATCAAGCTGAACAATCTAAACACAGTTTTCTTATCCACGTTTTTGCTGCTGACTCTTTGCACAGCTGCTCAAACGTTCAAAGCTCTCTGGGATGTCGCTGCTCAAACACAAAATCTGCTGCAGCTGAAATCCTGAGGAAAGGCTCTGCAGAAACATGGGAGTTACTTTGGGGTTACTTTTTGGCATACTTGTACTGCCTGAACCAAAATAACTTTATGTGGGGCCTGGAAAAAACAGCAGTTGTGCTTTAGTGGTTTTGCATCCTTGAGAGGCTTTTAAAAATAAAAACATTCACACCAGCTTGGAACTACAGCGCATTTTTCTAATTCTTCAGGTCTATGGGGGGAAATGACGTGATTTTATAGGAAGCAGGAGAGAGAAAACAGCTGTAGATGCTGGGAAACCTCATCATGAAACTGATCGCTACAAATACACACAACACACAAATCAATACCTCTCCAGTCGGCTCTGGCTGATACGAATGTAACCACAAGCTGCAAACACAGCAGACATAATGTTGTTACTTAGAAAGCAAACATAAAAACAAGTCTCCTGGTCCTATTTTAAGAACGGACTGCCTTTAAATAATAAATAAATAGCATCAATCTATATATGGGTCCATTTATTTATTCAAGGGACTGCACAAATCAGAGAAACACAAACTTACTGGAATAAGTAACTGTGGATAATAACTTTGGCTATGGATGCACGTTTTCCAAAAACTGGAACACACACACACACACACACACACACACACATACAATCCTTTGCCCCCACTCAATAAAGGGACTATAAGGAAGTTTGACAGCCAAAACATGTATAGAAATAATAAATGTCTTCTTCATACGTTCTCCTGCAATGCCCTGGTCCTGTAGAATGAGCCCTGGCGTTTTTACTGTGATTGTCTGTTTTTCTGTAAAATCACAGAAAAAGAGAGATGCTCGGGTCGAGCAGGCTGCTTCATGCACGTTCACGCTCAGGCATCGCCCGTAGCATTTGCTATCCGTAGCTTTAGCAGCAGAGAGAGAGGCAGTGCCACTTTGTCGCTGTTCCTAACGCCTAGTGACAAAGCTAGCTACATTTCTGAGGACCCTTAGCTACTTTCTGTAGAACTTTCTTCTAGAAATTTCCTGCAAATTAGTAACAAAATAGCCATTTTCGCTCAAAACCGTTCTTTGAACGTTGTTTCAGCTGTCATCAAGGATATAAAAGTTACAGACACAAAAGACGTAACTGGAGCTTTAGCTCACCTAGTAATGGGCTCGACACACGGGAGGCGACATCGCCCCTCCTACATTCATTTTCAATGAGACATGCGCAACAAAGCGATAATCGCGGATCTCCCTCCTCCTAAGCGAAACGTGAAAAACGTGCGTGTGAAATTTTGTGCTCGTGCACGTGTCGTGTACTGGCGACCCAGCGACGCGATCCCAGAAAGTTGAAATATTTTCAACTTTTCATCGCTGTCGCTCGGACGAGGACCAATTAACGGAGGTTTCATTCACTGACCAATGAGCGGACATGATGCTCCGTACACCTCCGAGCGAACATAGAGAAGTTGATTATTATTATGTTTTATAGTAAAATCAGAAGTAAGATTTCACATACCTCTAGCACCTTGCTGTCTACCGCTTTTTTAACTCTGAACCGCTTAAATAACCTTAATTCCCTCCAACCTGACACAGCCAAACAAAACAATGGAAGTTTTGATTTTGCCATGGAACGGAACGCGTAGACGGCTTTGCCGCTGGTCGCTGCCGCGGGTCGCCTCCCGTGTGTCAGGTAATAAAAGCGACAGCGATGAACTTCGCTGATTGCAGTTGTTTGTCGCCTCCCGTGTGTCGAGCCCCTAAGACGTCGGACTGTCGTGCAGAAGACCCGGGTTCGATTCCGGATGTGAACATAGTTCATTTAGAGTTTCTTTTTTACATTAATGATATATATTTTTTACAGTAAGATGCCCAAATTTTTATTTGAGACTCGCCGAACGGCATTGAATTCACAGATAAAAAAAGATGTGGGTTCAACTTTCATTTTGGAACAATTTTTCAAGCAAGGGAAGGGAATGATCTGAGCATGCAGGAGGACTGACCCATCATAAACCTTTGTCGGCTGTGCTGAAGAGAAAGGTACAGAACTAAATTATTTAATTAATTAGCTGCGTGTTCTCCTGTCCTCCGGGCCACACACACACACACACACACACACACACACACACACACACACACACGGGACTGTCTGAGCTGTTATTTTCGTTAAGGAGTGTGCACGTACAGCATGCGCGCCTCGTGCACGAGCCTACTATTGAAGCTGCCGTCACGCTTTTGGCCTGAGGGGGCAATCACGAGCATAAAAATTCAAAACTGTGTAAAGTCCCTTTAAATAATACAAGTACTTTTTCATTTACTCTTTTAGCTTAATTTTGACTAGGGGCCGATGTTTACAATTTTTCATACATTGGCCAATATTTGGGTGAACGGTTGGATCTAAAATGATGACTTTAGTCGTCAATGGCAGTGAATGAGTTAAGCCAATCAGAAAAAGTCTCCTATATAAGGAACCCAGCAAATTGCATCAACTCACTGGTGTCAGTGACTTTACAGCAATCCTCATACTAAGCAAGCATCCAATCCAAACCTGTGACAGTGTCTTTTTTCAGCCAAGAACAGAGGCGAGCTTTGTGTTGGTTTTCAGCCTACGAGTGGCAGCGCTACCGTTACCCTGTCATCCGATTACCACTGGCAGCAACCAAATAAGAGCACAGTGGCTTGAGTTCAGTGTACAATATGTGCGGGGATATTTCGGAACACGAGCTGCGGTCGCTGCTAATTATGTTCGACCTTCGCGTGACATGAGAGGAAGCCCAGAAGATGGTGGGAGAACAAGTGAAAAATGGAGAGAGTTGGCAAACAAGAGTGTCCATGTGAAATGTGTGACCTCAGTGGAAAAAGGACATTCAGTTGTGTGTGTGTGTGTGTGTGTGTGTGTGTGTGTGTGTGTGTGTGTGTGTGTGTGTGTGTGTGTGTGTGTGTGTGTGTGTGTGTGTGTGTGTGTGTGTGTGTGTGTGTGTGTGTGTGTGTGTGTGTGTGTGTGTGTGTGTGTGTGTGTGTGTGTGTGTGTGTGTGTGTGTGTGTGTGTGTGTGTGACTGGACCCAAACAGGACTTCCTTACTTCTTTCAAACTTAATTCCATTAAATCATCTATTAATGCAATTTTTTTTGGAGCATCAGGAAATGGGGAAAACTTTCAAAAGTAAACAATCTCCTGGTAGGGGGTGGGGTATTTTAAATTAAAGTGTCCTCAGGCGAAATATACAAACGTTATCTGGCTTATTTTTCTTCTACAAACTCATGAAATGACTACTAACAAAGAAAACACACACATACTGCCCTGTGTGTACAAGTGGGTGAACAATATTTACCCACAGCAGGGTTAGTGACTAATGCTGAGTTTCTTGTGTTGATTCACACTAAATACACCGGTCCTCTGAAAAAAAAACCATGGTTTTTTTTGGCAGATTCATGGCATAAAGCACTTCTAACAGATTAAATACATTTATTAATTTATGTTTCATACAGTTATAAGAGAAAAGGTGATTTTCTGATCCACTTAGTGTCTGTTTCAATGTTTTAACACAAATTAATTATCATATAGTAGATAAAAACATTGTGTTAGTGCAGCTAAAAGCTACCAGCGAAGACAGATTACTCTGCTTATTGTAACTGATAATAAGGATGCTATAGAAAACACATATAAAATAAAACTTTTAAAGGTGTGATTCACTTGTTTAAACAATACATTTGCAGTGGTCTCTAGTAGGAATAAATGCCTTGTAATGGCGTTTTCACATCTGGTCGAGTCCAGCCCGGTTTTGGTAGCGTCGGCTATCCATATGTAAACACATTAGGGTTGTCACGGTAACCGGTGTAGCCGTAAACCCCGGTAAAAAAGTTAACAATAATAATAACCGTCTTGTTTTTTAAAAACTATATTATCTCGGTGGATTACCGTGGCTGCGGTGTAGGCGCAGTGACCCTTACCAGCCACTGTATCATCTGCTGAAGTTGCCGGCGGCACATGCGCATTTTGTTGTTTACGACCAAAACTTTATTGAAGCTAAAGCTGAAATAATGGCCAAAGGAGGAGACGGCAGTGCTCAAGACATTTATTATCCCTCAAAGAAGACAAAGTGGGAAGTACGGGCATCTTTTGGATGTTTGAAGAATGCCGAGGGACAGCTGATAGAAGACGGCTATCCTGTTTGCAGCACGTGCAGAAAAAGTGTCTGTGAAAGGCAGCAACGCTTCAAATCTCATGACACATCTGCATGACCATCACCCACAACTCTACAGTCAACGCAAGGCAAGCTAACGTTAGCGTTTTAGCTAAAATGCGTGATCTGAGGATTTGGGTTGAGGGAGAATGCAACGAGTCGCTATATAAAGCAGCCGCAGCGCCGCTACCTGCATATAAACCGTGTCGCGGACACCGCCATGTTGAAATGACGCTATGTATTACGGGGCTCCCAGGGGCAGATAAGAGTTGGTCTCTCTCCGAGAATAATTATGAATTTAACAACGATTACTGCCTGATGACGTTTTCCCACATCTGCAAAGCTCACTGGAAGGACACAAACCGAGGACAATATTTTCCTGATATAGGGTTTATTACTCAAGTAAGGGTAAAAAAGTATCTGATTAGAAGGCTACTTGAGTACTGAGTATCATCTGATCTAATATTTTTAAAATGATGACATCAAACAGACATAAAATAAGAAGTTATGGGCAAATATTGGTATTTTAAAGACTAAAGGGGAAAAATGTAAACAAATAAACAACATCATTACAAAATAACACATTTTAGGCAAAAGTTAGACACAAACTGAGGACAATATTTTCCTGATATACAGGGTTTATTTTGAAAATGTAAAAAGTTTTAAGAAATACCGCGATAATACAGAAAACCGTGATAATTGTGGTCACAATAACCGTGAGGTTACATTTTCACACCGTGACAACCCTAAAACACATTATACCCTACCAACGCAGGTCCGTTCCAACCCAGATGTGGAGGCACCATAAACTCGTCTCTGGGTAATAAAAGCTCAGATGCACCTGTTCCAGGTAGCGCAAGTCAACTGGAGGAGAAAGTATCTTCAGATGACAGGATTTTGAGTGTAATTTCCTGGTATTTGGACACTTCACCTCTGATTGGCTAACTCGACTCTACCACTGACTCTGCTTTGTGACGTTGATGTTTTATCCCCACAAATAACACTAGCCTGAGGTCTTCTGGTGTGTTGTGAAGTTGCTAATGACTAGCTTTGACTAGTCAAGATGTTCTCTGCTGTTTCCTGGACACTAAACCAACAACAGCCTTCCCCATCACGAGCGAAGATGGGCGAGTCCATGAATGTTAAATGACAGCGTGACGTAGATCTGAGAGGATTTTTAAATCCTAGATTCTCATCATCTATTTTCTATCAGAAGCTAATGCATTAGATAGGTGTAGGAGACTGTTTTTACTTTCAATCTCCATGAAAACTCAGTGACCGATTGTAGCTAGAATAATCATTAAAAAGTGTTCTTTTAGTGAACCACACCTTTAAACATTCACTAAACTGTGTATTTCTTTGAGAATATAACAAAAACAACGAAGCAAATTCTGAAAACCGCTGAGATTACATGATCAACTGTTGGTCGCTGGAGCCTGAACTCAATACAGTGAAATCCCTGGACTTACGATTTTTTTACATTTCTAAACTAGTTTTGCTCCAGAGCCTTTCAGAATATCATGAAGAGCTTCCCATGTTTCCATCTGATACAAAAGATTTACAAAACAGCAATGCTTTACCTGTGAAGTTGACAGATTATATATATAAAAAAATATATATATATTCAATTCAAAAATACTTTATTAATCCCAGAGGGAAACTGATTGCTGTAGTAGCTCAGAATAATAATAATAATCAAGTCATCAAAGAGTTGTTGTATATTACAATGGCTGTTGGCAGGAAAGATCTCCAGTATTGGTCAGTGTCAGTGTTTGTATATACACACACACACACACACACACACACACACACACACACACACACACATATATATATACATACATACTTTCCTTTTGAATTAAAGCCATTTCCAACTTTTATCCATTCTTAATTTTTCCTCCACTATTTTTTTCTCCTAATTAGAACACAGACCTGTAGTAAGACGACTAATCATTGAAAAATCATCATAATTTTTTTTATTAAAAAGCAAAAAAAATAATAATTTAGAAACAATTGGTCACTAAATAAACACCTAATCCAGCCCCACCCAGCTTTCTGTGGAAGCATGTTGTACTTTAACTGAAAAAAAAACATGTCTGGAGTCTGATTTGGCAAAAATGAATTATAAATTATCAAACATTATTGTAACTGTTTACATTGCCCTCAGTAGCAGTGAGACGAGGAAGGAGAAACGCTGATGAAAAGGACACAGATCTTGATGGGGTCGAGTAATGAGACTAATCTGCCCTGAACGCTTCATTAACAGACAATTAAAATGTTCTCACACCAGCTTTCCCACATAAATTTAAAAGGTTTAAACAACATTAGCTGACTTGTTCCTAACATATTAATAATTCGTATTTATCCTGTAAGTCTAATAATAAAGATAAATATTTGTTCTTAAACAACAAACATCATCCTTTGCATCATTCGCATTAGCGCATAACAGCAAGCTAATCCATAATAAACACTTAATAGGGAATACTTTAATAGACAACACAATTTACAACATTTTAATATAATAAAGCGCTTCATTGAAGATACATAAAATAAATTGTCACTTTAAATTGACTTCGCACGGACCACCAGACACATGAAGACGGGCCACTCATGTTTGGAAAAACAACACAGCTAGTCCGAATAGCGGCCATTCACAAATTCGCTAGCTAAAATGTTAAATAAAGCTTCACAGACAGCATCACATACCTCTTATAAATGAATAAATCGATGTCCGTTTGCTTTCCGATTACATATCCAGAGAATTCAGGTTCTTTAAACTACGGAAAGCAGCAAGAAACCCTCGGGGCTGAAGCCGTGTCGTTCCACTATTCCCAACGTCTCCAGAGGAGAATGGGATTCCTGGAAAAAGGCGCCCCAACACTTTGATTGACGTCGTCATTGGCCAATGG
This sequence comes from Nothobranchius furzeri, assembly GCF_043380555.1. Classification (NCBI taxonomy): domain Eukaryota; kingdom Metazoa; phylum Chordata; class Actinopteri; order Cyprinodontiformes; family Nothobranchiidae; genus Nothobranchius; species Nothobranchius furzeri. The sequence continues at coordinate 54,292,043 of NC_091757.1, read as the reverse complement.
GATTCGACCATTCGGAGAGTTGACGTGTTGAGTCATGCGACAAGGTCGGGGGCGAGAGTGTTTATAACGCCAGCTCCAAGCATCATCTGAGTGAACTAGCGTATGTTTTTATTTAAACACTGACCGCAGGATTATTTGAGTGAAATGAAGTGTTTGTTGATTGCTATAACTAATAAATTAGATCATCTTAAGCTTGCAGAAATTAAATTATGATTAGAGTAACTTGTTGCAACATAATTAATGATTCTTGTCCTGAAAATGCTCTCTCTCTCCAATTATGTAAAACTGATTAAATACAAACATAAAATCTCACAGTGGGTCTATAATTTAATCTGCTCAAGACTATGAAACACCACGATAACAGTTTGACAGACAAAAAAATACATATTAAAGAAATAGTAAATATCAACAACACATACAGCGAACATAACATATTTAACATTTTAAGGCATAGCCTCAATTATTTGACGAAAGAAATATCAAATGCATCAATAATAATATAGATACACATATTTCCCCCCTTTCTTTCTCTCTTTCTCTACTTATTTATTTCAATTTTTTTTCATTCACCATTTGAAATCAAGATTTTCCTATAAACAGAAAAAAATAAAGAAACATTCTCATCAATCTGCCCTTAATGGCAGTAAAATGTCATTTCCATTTTTTTTTACATGATAATAGAATATTTTGTCATTACAGGCTATTTGAATTTCTAAGTTGTGTTGGGATCTTAAATCCCAAGCCCTACTCATCACTATACTTCCCTTCCCACCAAATGGTTCCCGAGCACAGCTGTGTCTGCAGCTCACCGCTCCCCAGGGGATGGGTCAAATGCGGAGAACAAATTTTGCACACACATCAGTGTGTGTGACAACTAATGGGACTTTAACTTTAACTCTATTCGTTCTTCCTTCTTCCATCTCAGGAACGTTGCTAAGCTGAGTCCCATTCTGTCCTGCTCTGAACTTGAGACAGTTCTCCACACCTTCATCTCCTCACGCTTAGACTACTGTAACTCTCTTTTCACGTGTCTGAGCAGAACCTCCCTGAACCGTCTACAGGTGGTTCAGAATGCCTGTGCTCGGCTTCTGACCAAGTCCTCCAAACACACCCACATCACCCCGCTTCTCCTCCAGCTTCACTGGCTGCCGGTCAACTTCAGGGTTCATTTCAAGATCCTGGTTCTGGTCTATAGAGCCTTACATGGACAAGCACCATCTTATATTGGTGATCTTCTTAGTCCCTACACCCCCAGCAGGTCCCTGAGGTCCAGTGATCAAAGCCTACTAGTTGTGCAGCACCAGGCTAAAGACCAAAGGTGACAGATCATCTGCTGCTGTGGCCCCCAGACTCAGGAACTCTTTCCCCCTGAGCCTGAGATCAGTGGACTCAGTGGTCTCCTTTAAAAAGGAGCTGAAGACTCACTCGTTCAAGCTGGCTTTGGTGTGACCTTCTTCACCACTCTCTCTTTATTCTGCTCTCCCCATCTATTCCACCTTCCTCAGGATCCACTGATTTCCCTCTTTCCTGTTCACTTTCTTAACATTTTTTGATCACAATTGCCTATTTTTGCTCATTTTAAATATATTTTAAAACATTTTCTAAATGCTTTTGTATATTTTTACATTTTTGTTTTTGTGAAGCGCCTCGTGATTTTTATCTTGAGAGGCACTATAGAAATGATACTTTCTTCTTCTTCTACTGCTTTGGCTTTACATATTGTACTCTATTCTATTCTATTTAATGCTAAAATAAACAATAAAGTCACGTAGGGTATGACACAAATAAACAGGTTAAGTTCAGTTTATTTCCTTGTTTTGAAAGATGAAATCAGCTTTTTCTTTGGAAATATTAAAAAAGCTGTCGTTCTTAGATTGACCAGTAGGTGGCAGCAGCGCTCTAGCTGGAGAACAAAGAAGAAAAAATGTGGGCGCGGATTTCTCGACGCAACAGCGCCACTTTTGAGCGTTCTTTAATGATTGTCAACAACAACAGACGACAGCAGCTCTCAGAAAATCGGTCTATAAAGCGGAGTCAGAGGACAATGTCACTACATTAGGTCCCGAAGTTACACGCGTGAGAATATTTTCTCTTGTTTTGTCTCGGTTGAATGTTAATTCAGCTACGAGGGTGACTGAAGGAGTTGTCAGCACCTTACTGCCAGCGGTTGCTAGGAGCTGAGCTTAGCTAGCTAACAACGGTCTCAGCTGTCTTCATCTGTTATTATTGGACAGTAAGTCGAACGTACATTTTTAAAGGGCAAATATAAAAACGCAGCTTATTTGTATTTCCAGGATTGTTGGTGAGTTAAACCGAAGGCTTGTTTGTTGAGGACATACGTTTCATACATTTGCTAACCGAGGTCTTCAGTTTTGTATTTAAGATATTTTTGTTTGTTTGTTTGTTTATTAAGATCCCCATTAGCCACTGTTAAAACAGTTGCTTGTCTTCCTGGGGTCATAACATCATCCAAAAAAATACATTATTCATGCATCAACACTGGGCTCACAAACAAACAATCCATTTCACTATACAATATAAATTGTGGGATGACCTTCCAAGCACTACCAGAACAGCAGCTTCCTTTTCAATTTTCAAGAAACTCCTGAAGACCCTGCTCTTCAGAGAGCATCTTCTTAACTAGCACCCTCCCTGCACCCGTCCCCCCTCTACTGTCCACTCCTTGTTCCCTACTCTCCATGACTGATGTCAAGTTGTTGTTGTTATTGTTGTTGTTAGCCTCAAGGGCAACATGCCGATTATCACTTGTAAGTCGCTTTGGACAAAAGCGTCTACTAAATACATAAACATAAATCTCCACTATAAGAGCACACCACATTCCACCCAATACAACACCAAAATAACATACATATCACGTGACATAAAACGCAAATTACTCCACACATACTGGACAACAAAACAAAATTAATTAAACATAAAACTCATCTTCCTCAAACTCATGTAAAAAGGGTATAAATAAATATCCGCAACCTCCTACAAAAATCACTCCTTTGTAGCTGACCCATCAAGAATTGTGGTAAACTATTCCATTCCACCATAGCTCTATACAATACTGACCTATGAAGAAAATTAGTTCGACTAACTGGCAACAAAAAGCCGCCATCAGCTTGACGCGTAGCATGTTGGTGAACATCTCTAAACAAAGTCAACTGATTTTAAAAAAAATGTCTGGTGTGCGTGTATTTATAACATTCCTAATAAATTTTATAAGTAAGTACTTAATTCTACTTCTTACACCAGTCCATGCTAGAGCAGTATGCATGTCCTCACAACTCCTTCTAAAAGAACAATTTAAGACTAATCTAGCAGCCTTATTTTGTGCGACCTGTAACTTATTTAAATTCGCTTCCATAGTAGCAGCCCAAATTACTGCACAATAGTCCAAGTGACACAAAACAAGAGCTTCAACTAATACTTTTCTACTTAAATATGGAATACATTTTCTACCATTTCTCACCATTGCAATGCTCTTTCCCATTTTAATTAAAATCTGTTTCACTTGACTATTCCAACTTAGCGTTTCATCAGTTGTTAAACCCAGTAACCTAACTTCTCTAATCTGCTCAATTGGCATTTCCCTTATGCATAAATTCCATACCGGTTCTCTCAACAAATGAGCTGATCCCATCACCATACATTTAGTCTTCTCCACATTAATAGCTAACTTATTTTCATTAATCCACCCTTCTACTAAACTCAGTTCCTTTTCCAAAATAGAATTTAATTCCTCCAGATTCCTTTCAGTTACATATAAAGTCAAATCATCCGCATATAATACAATCGTGGCACATAACATAAATGGAAGGTCATTAGTAAAAATTGAAAATAACAATGTTCCAAGACAACTTCCCTGCGGAACCCCACATAAAAGATTCTTCCTTCGAGAATAACTGCCATTAAACAATACCATAAACCCCATTCCAGTTAAGTAACTTTCCACCCATTTAATAGCTGATTCATGAAAACCATATAACCCTAATTTCATCAGTAATAGATTATGATCCACTAGATCAAATGCCTCACTCGTATCCAATAATACCATCCCAGTTCGTTTTCTAATATCCATATTAGTCATCCAATCGTTAGTCATCTGTGCTAGTGCCGTTGTTGTTGAGTACCCCTTTTTATATGCATGCTGAAATGTAGAATCCAACTCATTATCCTCGAAATATAGAGTTATTTGATCAAAAACCAGTTTTCAATGAATTTCCCTAAAATTGGTAAAATACTCACCGGCCTACTATTTTTCTCAGAAAAATGCTCATTATATTTTGGAAGAGGAACCATTTTTGCCATTTTCCATTTTTGTGGACATTTACATTCTTCCAAACTCAAATTAATAATGTGAGACACCGGAATTGCAATCTCATCCACCACTAACTGCAATAACTTTACATCCAATTCAGTACCAGCAGGCCTCACCTTCATTTTCTGTATACACTTCTTCACCATATCAACTGTCACTAATTTAAATGAAAAAGAACATGATTTACTACCCATTATTTTGCCTTTAATATTTTTTCCAGTCAAATCCCCTCCTAACCCTACTTTCATATCATCTTGTAATTTTCGCACCTTATTATTGAAATAATCACTTTAATGATTTGCTCTATCAACAGGTTTACTCAAAAATGAATCGCCAACTTCCAGATATGTCGGGAATAACTTTGGTTTCCTACCCGTAACCTCATTTAACGTATTCCATAGTTTCTTTCTTTCTTCTTTTACATTCACAAACTTGTTCTTGTAATACACCTTCTTTTTCATTCTATTCAGTTTTGCAACATAATTCCTTAACTCGTGTACCTTTCCCATACTACGTCATCCCCCGATGTGATTGCTTCTGCCTTAATAACATCCCTTTTCCTTATATATTCTTTTAATTCACCATCTAACCAAGGTGATACCACATTCCTTATTGTCATTTTTCTTAACGGTGCATGTTTATTTATGATTGGCATCATCAATTTTGTAATGATTTAAATTACATGTTATTTAATAAGCCATAAGGCGTAGGATTCCATAGGAAATATGAAATCAACCTTACGGATCTGTGAGGTTATTTTTAAACCAGAAGATTGGAACTTTTTAATGCAGGGATTAGATAACAGCTTCATATTCACTCAAGAGACAACAGAAGAGAGAGAGTCAAGTTTAAAGATTTATTAAAACAAATTAAACTAGACTAACTTTAACACTAAATGTATGGTGTAACTAAGGTGAATGAGACGGAGAATGGTGTAGTGTGGAATGTTGCTCAGAACCAGCAAATCCGAAGAAGCGATTAGTTCTGATGGGAACTGAAGGTGATGTCTTTGCGTTAAGCTTTGATTTGGAGATTCATAAACACATTCAACGCCATTTGTCGGTCTACATACCCTGAGCGGAAGTTCCTATCTAGATCAGGAGGTGTAAAGGTCCAGCTTGACCTTTATGGAGCCGGAGCCTGTAGAAGCAGCCACGGCAGCCGACCACCCGTCTTGAGATACTTCCGGATCACAACAATTTGCTGGCATCTAGCGAGACCCTGGCTTGGGTCGTGATGGTTCAGCTTTTATTCTGAAAGGAACCGTTGCAGCAGGTGGAACAGCAACAGATTTTATCCAGCTTGTCGTTGGTTCTTTCGGCTGAAGAGGAAAGTTACGGATTGGCCACTCCGACAACTTCTCTAGAACGCTTTGAACTGGCGTTAAAGATGACGTGGGCATAGTTTTATACTTCGGATGTTTTGGTTTATGGTCGAATGAAAAGATGACAGATTTACCAAGCACCACCAAAACCACGCCTCCGGCAGATCTGGCAGATTCTGATTGGATCAGTAAAACAATGTGTCATGTCTTAACGCTACGTGAGATCAGTCCTAGTGGAAACATTTAAGTCATATTACTTATTATATTCTATAGGATTATAATAAAGTAATTAATATTTTGATTTCACAGATTGGTCACATCTTATTATTGACTAACACTTTGTTTGATTAGCTTTATTAAAATAAAGTTCTTTGAATTATTAAAAGGAGAGAGTCCTTTCTTCTGTTGAGCTGAAAAGAAGCAGTTTAGAGCAAATGCATGAGACCTTGAGGCCATATCTCATGCAGACTAGTTCTGTGTCAGAGGAGAGGGGGAAACGGTCATTTCATTCTGTTACATTTTTGTAAAACTCTAATGCTTCATCCGTATCTTTGCACCCTAGTACCTGTGCCCAATCAACTTTTCTGACATCATCATAAAAGCTACATTCATTAAAATCCCTAAAAACCCGTTTAATAATTATTTTCTGTCCAGATTTAGGAACTTTAGTTCTTCTATTAATCATAATTAAATTATGATCAATACAGCCCGCCCCTACTGACATCGCCTTAGAGCACAGTGATTTTGCATGAGTAAAAAGTAAATCTATACATGAAACTGTTTTCACCGCTGCTACAATTCTTGTTGGTTTTGTTACCACTTGTGCCAAGTTGCATGCATCCGTAATAGAACATAACTTATTTTTTAAAGAACAATTCTTCAAACTCCAATCAACATTGAGGTCACCCAATAAATAAATCTCATTATTTGAGTCACATACTTTATCCAACATATTACAGATCCTTTCTAGACATACTATTGGGGCATTTGGTGGCCTATAACAAGCACATAACAACATTGGTTTAATGTGTGGCAACCGCACCTCCAACCACAATGCTTCCACCCCTATACAGCCACCTGGTTCTAACAGGTATTTGATCTTTAACATAAAATGCCACCCCTCCCCCATATATATTTCTATCCTGTCTGTATAGTACATATCCACTTGAATACAATAAAGAGTTATCAACACTTGCATCCAAATGTGTCTCAGACAAAGCCAGAATGTGTAAATTACAACTCTTAATAATTCTCATAACCGCTTGGATCTTATTTCTCAGACTACAAATGTTCAAGTGACCTATATTTAATCCTTTATCTGAGTATTGTCTTGTTATTTTATGCAGATATTGTGAGACGCGTCCATCTTTTCCAATAATGTGTGGTTATGCAGTTATTCCTGGAAAAACTTGAAAATACTGCAGTTAAACTGTCTTATTAATAACCAAAGCTCTTATGACATAGGTTGTTTTTTTTTAAAGAAAAGGTGTGTTGTATTTTGATATTTTTATTCAAATTAAGAGCCATTATGTCCCAATTCATTCCAACTAGGTAAAAGATGGTCCAAGACCGTGCTCAGATTCGACACCAGGGTGCCCATGACTTCATGGCGTACTATGAATTTGCCTGTGCCAGACAGGATTCAGTTCCTCTCCCCGCTGTTAAGATGAATCTTGACAAACAGATGCTGGACTTTAATGGAGACCGGCTCAAATTAACGGACTGGCCACCTGTTCTCCACTCTATATCCATCAACAAGCACCTACGCCACATTGCAATAAGCAGCACGTACCAAGGTGGTCCAACTTCAAGAGAAGCAGGTAAGGAATAATTATCTGAATTGTAAGCTTTACTGAAATGAACGCATGATGAATAAAATCAGAATCTTTAATGACAGCTGTCCATTTCAGATAAAAGGTACTATAAATCTACCTTCAAGAGGAGGATCCCACCCATTCGTTCCAAGGAAATGACATTTAAGCTGTGCAAGGCTTTGAGAGAGTGTCTGACCGTCTCTCCCAGTCTCAAGACCCTGCAGCTGATTGGACTCCCGCTGAGAGAAAGGGACCTCATCAGTTTAACAAAAGTAAAAACACACAGGCTACATAATTCCACACTTGCTTCCTTAACTGTGCATTTTGAGAAGGTGTGAGTACTAAAGGCTGGAGGTAATTCTGTCAGATGTCTCAAAAAAAAAAAGATTTTTGACTTGCATCTTGTGATTTTAAGAAAAGTCTTTGTGAAAACATAAATGTTTTTTTTTTAAATGTGTTTATTGAAAGTAAAAGGAAGAGACAAAGAAAGTGTGTCCTGTTCCAGGGTTTATCAATAAGCACAGCACTGGAAAACCTGTCTCTGGCAAACTGTCCCATTTCTGATGAAGGCTTGGAGGGTTTGTATTAAATATAAATATCATTTCACAAAGTTTTTCTATAAATGAATTTGTTGTTTTTCTAACTTTTCCTCCCCTAATTCATTCAGTCATTTGCCAGAGTGTTAAGTATTCTACCAACATCAGGACGATAGATTTTACAGGATGCAGTCTTACATGGAGAGGGGCGGAGCATATGGCCCAAATCATTAAGGTTTAATATTTCATTTCTTGACACAATTAGGTTAAATATAATTTGTGTATATATGTTGTAGACATAAAAACTCTAATCAAAATGTACATTCACTCAAAAAAAGCCCATCTTTGCACACATTCCTTTTGTTTTTAGCACCAGGGAATGCAGAGACACGGTACCGCTTGGGCTGAGTCACTGAGATACCGACTACCCCATTTTGATCGAATGGGAGGTCTCCGCCGTGTCACCCTAAACTCCAACACTTTGATCGGGGATCGAGGAGCAGCTGCTCTTGCACATGAGCTGGCTGAGGACCTCTGGGTTAAAGGTTAGTGAAAAAATAAAATAAAAAGGAAAAAGAGGGCTTGTTTTGTTTAGTTTTTGCTCAGAATTTCTCTTTTTTTTGGGACAGCGGTGGATCTGCAGAGCTGCGGTTTGTCCAGCCAAGGAGCTCGTCGTTTGCTGGAAGCCTTGAAAACAAATTCTTCTCTGTGTGTGCTGGATATACGTAGTAATCCTTTAGTTGGTGAGACTGCATCTGTTTTATTCCAAAGAACACAATCTGTGAGTTTACTATTCGCACATCTAAGTGCTGTTACAAATGGGTTGAATCAAGCAGTTTAGTGGCTGAACAAACTTAAAGGGACATTATGGAGGTTTGACAGCCAAAACATGTATAGAAATAATAAATGTCTTCTTCATACATTCTCCTGCAATGCCCTGGTCCTGTAGAATGAGCCCTGGCATTTTTACTGTGATTGCCTGTTTTTCTGTAAAATCACAGAAAAAGAGAGATGCTCGGGTCGAGCAGGCTGCTTCATGCGCGTTCACGCTCAGGCATAGCCCGTAGCATTTGCTATCCGTAGCTTTAGCTGCAGAGAGAGAGGCAGTGCCACTTTGTCGCTGTTCCTAACGCCTAGTGACAAAGCTAGCTACATTTCTGAGGACCCTTAGCTACTTTCTGTAGAACTTTCTTCTAGATATTTCCTGCAAATTAGCAACAAAATAGCCATTTTCACTCCGAACCGTTCTTTGGTTTGACGTTGTTTCAGCTGTCATCAAGGATATAAAAGTTACAGATACTGTGAATGTTACTAGAGTGTAGCTCACCTTGTAAGATGTTTGACTCTCATGCAGAAAACCCGGGTTTGATTCTGGGTGTGAACATAGTTTATTAAGAGTTTCTTTTTTACATTAATGGTATATTTTTTACAGTAAGATGCCCAAATTTTTATTTGAGACTCGCCGAACGGCATTGAATTCACAGATAAAAAAGATGTGGGTTCAACTTTCATTTTGGAACAATTTTTCAAGCAAGGCAAGGGAATGATCTGAGCATGCAGGAGGACTGACCCATCATAAACCTTTGTCGGCTGTGCTGAAGAGAAAGCTACAGAACCAAATTATTTAATTAATTAGCTGCGTGTTCTCCTGTCCTCTGTCCTCCGGGCCACCCACACACACACACACACGGGACTGTTTCAGCTGTTATTTTCATTAAGGAGTGTGCACGTACAGCATGCGCGCCTCGTGCACGAGCCTACTATTGAAGCTGCCGTTATGCTTTTGGCCTGAGGGGGCAATCACGAGCATAAAAATTCAAATGTCCGTAAAGTCCCTTTAAAGAATAAATTTTATTCAGATTTAGAAAAATGCAGCAATAGATGTGTAGAATAAAAAGTACTATTAATGTAATTTTACTGAAATGTCTCTTTACAGACAAGGGTCTCATTAAAACGGTGATAGAAAAAGTTCTAATGAATGCAGAAGGGCAGTCACTAGAGGTGAGTTTGCCGGTGGTGATACTTTCACCAAACCGTGTCCCAACAAACAGAAACGTCCATTTTAAACAAACTAGTTTTGCATTTCCAGTATGTTTAATTTTTTTGTCAGTTCTACCCAACATGTTTCATGTTGTTCTCCTGCTGTGCTGCAGTACCACTGGATCAAGCCAAAGGCCGCAGAGCCACAAAGGGTACTGGGTCCAAAAAGGCGAGCCATCCCCAACCCAGCAAAAGGAAAATCTTCTTTAAAGACTGGTATGTGTGTATTCTGTTTTTGTTGTGCTTTTTGTCAGACAACCCATTTTAGATATTATTGGTGGTGATTTAGAAAACTAAACAGTAATTCCCTGATGTTCTTTTACCAAAAGTAGGAAAGTGATCCTCTAATCCAAGTTTAAAGTAACACTAAACAGTTTCCTGCTTCCCCCTCCTGGTTTTAAATGGAATTACAAGTGTGATAAACAGCCTTGCTGCAGTTTGCTGTAGCTAGCGCTAACAATGAGCTAACACTAACATGAGCCAGCTGATGCTAAACACACCACGAATTTAAAAGATCCACACTGTTGGACAAAAATATTAGGGCTGCAGCTATCGAATATTTTTGTAATCGAGTACTCAATCGAATATTTTATCGATTAATCGAGTACTCTAATAAATTACCCTTTTGCGTTTGTAAACCATTATATCAAATAGCATGTTATAAAATATGAAAGACCTCTTAAAATGAGTAATAGCCAGTTATTCTTCAAGTTTTATTCAAAAGTAGTTTTCAAAACTTCAGCACTTCAACTTTACAGTAAACAAATGCGAGCGGCTGCGGCCCAAACACCACCAGAACCGCTCACGGCGCATGCGCAAACATGGCTCGCCAGCTATTTCCCTATTAACACACGTCCGTTTTAATTTCTACACTTTTTTTCTCACACTAACAAGGATTGTCGAAAGCATGTTTGCCGTGGTTATGTCCAATTATACTGATCGCAAAACATTTATTTACTTTCTTTCGTTTTCCTCCGCCACTCATAAATACCCGTGTCCTCCTGCAGCAATCCCGAGGGACAACAAATATCAATAACAACACAGTAAAAAGTCCGACATGTTGTAAAAACTGCTATTTTTAGCACATTTTAAGACTGACGTGTTGCTACCAGATGTACGGTGTGAGCTGAAACTGAGTGCTACAAATGAAAAAGTTGCACAGCGTCTGCAGAATATATATAGAAATACAGGCTAAAATGCATTATCTTGTAGAGCACATATGTCAGAGTCAAGGCCCGCGGGCCAGATGCGGCCCGCGGAGCATTTTTATGTGGCCCGCGGGATAAATATAAAAAATATATTAAAACTGGCTCGCTGGCCGATTTTACCGCAAAGACTTCAACTCCCATGATGCTTTGCGGCGTCAGCGCGGAGGTGACGCGCCCCCTCCTTTGTGTTTTTTCCAGCCCGAGGCAGTCAGGGGTAGTTGGGTGTCTGCAGCTCCGCTGTCTCGGACAAGCTACACTCCTCTCACTCAGCACCGAGTTCACTCAGCTGTTTTCTGACGTTGAAGCCCAGAAATGGAGATTCTAGCCGCTCAGTAATGTGTTCACGACTGAAAAAGAAAGTTTTCCAACTAACGTCCAGACAGAGCTGATATAACTCCAGCGAGCAGCCACACGCTCAAACCAGCACGGCTCTGTGGTTGCTGTCGTGTTTCCTCCCCGACACACAACAACGTGGTCAAGCTGCTCAGACATGTTCATCAGCACAAACCTATGTGAGCACCTGTTGTCATCTAATGTTGTCATTATTATGATGAAGGTGAACAAAACAACAGGAGTCTCCTCCTCAGCTCAGATCAACCCCATGATGCAGGTATCTGGCTGGAACAGGTGAGCATCACAGTAAACCAGTGGAGCAAACTGAGCTTTAAATGTGTTGATTTGATGCTCTTTTTCTGCTCCAAAACATGAAAGTTAACAGGTGAGATGTTGCATTTTCATTTAAGATAAAATGATATTTTTATTTTGTTGTTGGCCCGTGAGAAAAGATTTAACCTGTAGTAAACAGGAAGTGGAAAGGCTGCAGATAGATGAATAGAATAGAAAATCCCTTTATTGTTCCTCAGTGGGGAAAGCTAGACGTTACAGCAGCGATGACACTTATTACAGGAGAAAAAAGGAGAATAAAAAATAAGAAAAATGAATAAACAAGAAAACATAAATCCTGAATAGATTTTAAAAATGCTGATTATACCACAAGTAATGAATACCACTGATGCCTTTTATTTAAAACTGACTTGCTCGTGTGTAATTTGGTTATTCCACATTCAGTGTTAATGCAGAAATATGTTTGTTTCCAAATTTAAAGGTTCAAAATTGCATATATGTTGATAAAGAAAATGTGCAAATTTACCGTCACTTTTTCAAAAATATTAAGTTTGGCCCTCGACTCCGTCCCAGAGTTTCATTTCGGCCCCGTGTGAGTTTGAGTTTGACACCCCTGTTGTAGAGGCTCTGAGTCCGCTTGCAGTAGTGACATTTACATGTGGATGTTTCCTGGTCAGGCTGCAGCATGGAGGAATATGGTGTTGTTGTAGGCTAAATCCATTGTACAGTATTTATACTGGACTACGTTTTCCGCCTTACGACGTGAAAAATGGTCCCACAACTTTGACATTTTCTGTCTTTTTCGCACTCCACCGGGGTCCACGTTGTCCACCATGGCTTAAGAGAAAGTTAAGTTATATTCGCTACTCACGTGTGCATTCAGTGCAGTATGTATGTGCGTCACTTATTTCGGTCCGTGTGAAACATGACCCCGGGTGATTGCAAAGCCATTAATTAATTAAACATGAATTAAACGAAGCTTCGAGGCAGAGGATTTGACTCGAGGATTTTTTGTACTCGAATTATTCGAGGTACTCGAGGAATCGTTTCAGCCCTAAAAAAGTATTACTTACAAGTCCAGTAGCAACAAAGCCGGGTCATCATCAGTCCATGATTTCATAGCCTAATTTATCTTCTTCAAATGACTGTAGACCACGTCGATGTGCACTCTGGTTTTAGCTCTTTGCTTCACCTCCAAAGACATTCCTGTCTTACTTTAACTTCCAGGCTCCACCATGATGCCAAAAAACAGTTAAATTCTTCTTTTTCTTCTTCTTGTGCTTTTTATTGATGGTCGGCAAACTGAAAAAGCTAACGGCTAGCTTTTAAGTTAGCTGCTGGCACAGACAATAGCTAACGGTCGTTAAGCAGGTAAAGAGTGCCCCTTAGGGCACCTACCCGCTCCACAAAACGGTTAAGCGCTGTGTCTGGTCAGCAGAGGGCTGCAGAGTGATGTAGCATGTGAAGTTGTTAAAGGTTTTACGTACAGTACATAGTCACTGAACCCCCCTTTTAAGGAAGTGTTTAAAGGTGTGGCTGACTGAAAACCATGTTTTTAATGTTTTTTCCTGGTTATTATTAATCACTGAGTTTTTCCATGCAGGCTGAACATAATAGTCTCCTGCATTAGCTTCTGATTGAAAATAGAAAGTGAAATGCTAGAATTTGAAAATCCTCTCGGATCTTTGTCGCACTGTGAATTAGCATTCATGTATTCACCGATCTTGACTCACGACGGGGAAGGCTGTTGTTGTATTTTTAACGTCCGAGAATCAACAGAGAATATCTCGGTTAGTTAAAGCTAACAGTTAACATTAGCAACATCGCCACACAGCAGAAGCTCCTCCAGGCTTGTGTTATTTGTGGAGATGAAACGTCAGCGTTGCAAGTCGGTGGTAGCGCTGCGTTGCTGTTATCCAATCCGGCGCGAGGTGACCAAATATCAGGAAATAAGACTCCAAAACCTGCCGTCTGAAGCTCAGATGTGAAGTGGTTAACTTTACACACACACACACACACACACACACACACACACACACAGAGAGACACATACACACACACAGAGACACACACATACACACACACACACACACACACACACACACACACACACACACACACACAGAGAGACACATACACACACACAGAGACACACACATACACACACACAGACACACACACACACACACACACACACACACACACACACACACACAGAGACGCACACACACAGAGACACACACGCACATACACACACAGACACACACACATACACACACACACACAGACAGACAGACACACACACACACACAACTTTTTCTGGCTGCATTTTTAAGCCATAATCCGCTCATTTGTCTGTAGACGAGGGGTAAATATTAGGCGTCACTAAGTTCTTTTTTCCTTACAAAAAGAAAATCTGGCAGAAATGAGGACACTGACATGTTTAGCAGTTGCATCTTTCCCATAAATAGAGTTAGCATAATTATTCAGTTAGTTCTTGTGTCCTGATGGAAACTCGTAGTTTCTAAAACTGCTTAGAAAAGGAGTTTACTTTGTGATCTACGGTATTGTAAATTCTCAGAAATGTCTGTACAAACACTCTCCTATGCAGAATTTCTTTGAATTGCTTTCACATATCAACTTTTATGTCTTGCCCATAATCTACCTTTTTGATGTCTTATCTTTTTTAGCTCCAAGTAATCTCAAGACTTGCCTGAGTTCATTCTGTGATATTTTTTAATCTTCCGACAAAGAGTTCATTAGTTTACTTGATCTTTAGTTGTTAAAGCAGTCTGGAAAATTCACTTTTATGATTTCACAATGAAAATAAAACCATATATTTACTTGTAAATATGACGACATTGTCCTCTTTCTGGTGCAGCTGCTGTTAAAGGACCGTCTGGAGGACGGACTTCAGGTGTCACTCAAACAAAGAAGTCTTATTCCCGCTGTTCCTATGTGCCGTGGCGTGCTGCTGCCCGAGCTGGACGCCAGAGGTGAGGACGCTTGAAGCAAGTAGAACTCATTGGAAGTTGTGTTTTTGACAGGTGGAAAGAGTACTACAATTTCCTACTTAATTATGTGTACCAATACTTTGATAATTTTTTACTCAAGTAAATGGTAAAATGGTAAATGGCCTGTATTTGATATAGCGCCTTCTAGAGTCTTGGAACCCCACAAGGCGCTTTACAACACAATCAGTCATTCACCCATTCACACACTGGTGGGGATGAGCTACGATGTAGCCACAGCTGCCCTGGGACGCACTGACAGAGGCGAGGCTGCCGAGCACTGGCGTCACCGGTCCCTCCGACCACCACCACCAAGTACACCACCAAGTACAAGTAAAAAGTATTGTAAATAAAATGTACTCAAAGTAAAAGTTACTTAGTTACATTTTTGTCAGCGTAAGGATGGCTACGTCTAAGTAGTGCTAAATCACACCAGTTCACAATTCGCTCGTGTGTGCGCGCACACACACACACACACACACACACACACACACACACACACACACACACACACAGCAACATGTTAGAATCATTTGAATGACTAATTTAACTACATTGAACTGCTTTTGTAATACTTTAATTTCTTATTCTGCAGTAAAATAAAGAAACAAGCTAAATCATCACATATCTGTGGCATCAAGAAGCAACTTCTGAGTTCAAACACAGGGATGGAGCACAATGTTTACACCTGAACAGCATCAGGATGTTTTAACTCACAGAGAGAGGCCTGCAGGTCTTCTGTTTTACGAGCACAACGCTGATAATCCGCTTGTTATGAGCGCTAAACGTTATTTTGCTGCTGCCGTGCGGAGCGGTAGGGAAACACATTTCAAACACGGAACCGAGTCCGGCTACCAGACCGAGCAGAATTCTGATGACGTCACACCGGTGCGCGAAGGTGCGGGTTCCAAACCACAGGAGAGGAGGGAGAGAGGAGGTAAACAGCGAGTGGATCACAGGGACTGAACTGATGTTTTGGAGCAGAAGTGTGGTAAAAATGGCTGTTTGTCCTCATTATCAAGTGTACCCCCCCCCCCCCCCCCCCCACACGGTTTAGACGCGCCGCTCATGCAGGCGTCTCTTTCTGTTCCGACGCTGCTACACGTAATATTTTTAATTCATTAAGCCTACAATTTATTTTTACTCAGTAACAGAAATGATTTAAAATGTAGCGAATTACAATTCTTTTTTAAAAACGTACTCAAGTAAAAGTAAAAGTACAGATTTTAAAAATGACTTAAAAAGTATAAATATACAAAAAAGCTACTCAGTTACAGTAACGTGAGTAAATGTAATTCATTACTTTCCACCTCTGGTTTTTGATCAGAGAGACTTAAATACCTTCTGAATTGTTGGATGCTTTTTGTTTCAGAGGTTTGCCTCCTGAAGATGCTGTTAAAGAGCAAAGCTTTCAGGGTGCAGCTACAGTAAAAGTCACTATGGAGCCCGACTCAGAGGGAGAGGAGGAGGAGGAGAGTGATGAAAAAGATGAAGAAGTTGTGTTTGAAGTGGAGCAGAGATCGTCTTCACTAGCTCTCCAGGACAGACCCACAGGACTGCAGCTTGATCGGATCCAGGTCCGACACTTTGGGCAGGATTCTCCACAAAAATGAAAAAACAACCCAGAACTCTGCAGTTTGAGTGTTTTATTGTGTTTGTCCTGTAGATGGAGCTGAAAGAGTGTCGTCTGAGGCTGACAGAGGAACGCAGGGCTCGCCTAACAGCTGAGTCAAGACTCATGGAGGTGATTAGATAATTGAAAACTTGACTTTAGTTTGATTTGAACAGATATGACTTGAATTATAACAAGACCACAAAATTTGGAACAGTTACTTTTGCTATTTTTTCCTCAGATTAAACTGTTGTATTTATTCTTAGTACAAGTTAGAGAACGACAGACTCCTTGATGCCAACCGCTCCCTGTCAGAAGCCCTTGCAGCCGTTGGCTCTGCAGCAGCACCACCTGCTTCCAGTGCTCTGGAAGACGAAGCAGTTCTCGAAAGCATCGAAAGGTCATTTACTAAGTTCCACGCCTTCCTGGATCTCCTCAAAGATGCTGGGTGGGTATACTTAATCATTTCTTTTGATTTCTGACCAGAACTCTTCCTGTTCTGACGGCGGTCCTCGCAGATTAAAAATAAGTCCTTTCAACTTTTGGTTTCATTATCAGTCAATAGGTGTTGTGTTTACTGGTAGAGGTCACATTCTTTTTCCATGATTTAATCCAGTCACACACCCCATGTTTGTCCCTGCTGAAGCTCCCTGAGAGCTGTTTGGCTTAACAAGGATGTTCCCTCATCATGTGATACTTTCACTTTTGAAATTAAAGGGACTTTACGGACTTTTGAATTTTTATGCTCGTGACTGCCCCCTCAGGCCAAAAGCGTAAAGGCAGCTTCAGTAGTAGGCTCGTGCACGAGGCACGCATGCTGTACGTGCACACTCCTTAATGAAAATAACAGCTGAGACAGTCCCGTGTGTGTGTGTGTGTGTGGCCCAGAGGTCAGAGGACAGGAGAACGCGCAGCTAATTAACTAAATAATGTGGTTCTGTACCTTTCTCTTCAGCACAGCCGACAAAGGTTTATGATGGGTCAGTCCTCCTGCATGCTCAGATCATTCCCTTCCCTTGCTTGAAAAATTGTTCCAAAATGAAAGTTGAACCCACATCTTTCTTATCTGTGAATTCAATGCCGTTCGGCGAGTCTCAAATAAAAATTTGGGCATCTTACTGTATAAAAATATATCATTAATGTAAAAAAGAAACTCTAAATGAACTATGTTCACACCCAGAATCAAACCCAGGTCTTCTGCATGAGAGTCAGACCTCTTACAAGGTGAGCTAAAGCGCCAGTGATGTTCGTTGTATCTGTAATTTTATATCCTTGATGACAGCTGAAACAACGTTCAAAGAACATTTCGGAGTGAAAATGGCTATTTTGTTGCTAATTTGCAGGAAATATCTAGAAGAAAGTTCTACAGAAAGTAGCTAAGGGTCCTCAGAAATGTAGCTAGCTTTGTCACTAGGCGTTAGGAACAGCAACAAAGTGGCACTGCCTCTCTCTCTGCTGCTAAAGCTACGGATAGCAAATGCTACTGGCTATGCCTGAGCGTGAACGCGCATGAAGCAGCCTGCTCGACCCGAGCATCTCTCTTTTTCTGTGATTTTACAGAAAAACAGGCAATCACAGTAAAAATGCCAGGGCTCATTCTACAGGACCAGGGCATTGCAGGAGAATGTATGAAGAAGACATTTATTATTTCTGTACATGTTTTGGCTGTCACACTTCCATAATGCCCCTTTAAAGCAGCAAATATTTACATTCTTTTTTCTTCTATTCAAATTCTGGAATTCACAAGAAATTATGCTTAAAGAGTTTCTGAGTGCGGCCACTGCAGCACCTCGCCGCTCCCCACAGGGATGGGTCATATACGGAGATGTAATTTCACCAGTGTGGGATGATGACTGATGGGACTTTGTTTTTGTGTACATCCAAGGGTGTTTGTGGACAAACACTGCTTCATGCAACAATATTTGAGCTGCTTGACATCCCTAAGGTTGAAGATGAAAGAAAATAAATTCTCTCATATGTCTTTGGGTAAAACGTCTCCCACTTCCAGTAAACGGATGTTTTAAAATAATGATGCTGTTTCAGTTTCATTCTAAGTAACTAAATGAGCTCCTTGAGCTTCTGAATGTTTGGAAATCCGGTGAACAGCCAAGAGTTTATTTATAACAGGAGATTTGCTATCACAGCTGCCTCCTGTTCTGCACTTATTCATCACATCACCTTTACTTTTACTTTCTACACCAATGGCTGCCCAAAGGGCCGTACACTACATGATTAAAACACAAGCAGCAGTGTGAGAACACAGGTACCCAACATGCAGATCAGGAAAGAAGTTCAAGTCAGAAAAAATGACGGATAAAAATAAAAAAGAAATGGTTCCCGAGATTAAAACAGCCATAAAAAGGCTTACATGAGCAGGTAAAATAGAACTCAGTTCAAATTTTCAAATTTACTTGGCTGTCCAATTTAAGGGCTCCATCAAGCTGGACCCCTAGGCTTGTCACCACATCCTTTTCATAGGAAGCCAATGTATAAAGGTCAACATTGTGAGACGTATATGGATGAAATGGAACACTGTGTTTCTTGAATAGTTTTCCAAGAGGTAAAGAATAAAGGGAGAATGAAAGAGGAACGAGAACAGACCCCTGGGGCACTCCCCAGGTAAAGTCAGCTCAAGAGGATGCTAAATCACCCATCATCACACAAAAATTTGATCTTTTGCTTTTATAAATTCATTTATTTCTGTTGTATTCTTTCTTTAACTTTCTTTTTGCATTAAGCCATCAAAACCACAAATTTCTCCTCCACTCCATTTCATATGTGAACTAATATTTCACTTGTATGAATATTTTAGAGAATTCCAGCATAATTTTAACGAATTGCATCTCTTCATGCAGCCTGGGTCAGATAGCTTCCATGGCGGGCATCGATACATCAGATTTTCATCCTCTGGGAAAACCTCAGCTCTCCTCTACAATGGGACCACATTTGGCTGGTGCAGAATCACGAATCGCCCGGGAGTTCAGGGATGTTCAGGAAGAGCATTATGCTGCATCTTTGGTAAGGCTCAGGGTTCATGTTGACAAGAACATTTCATTTAGTTTTAGTCTTCTGACTGAAATAATTTTGAATAACCATGCACTGATCAGGTTTTTTGCTGCTTATCAACAATACGGACCACCAATACCCATCATGTGGATTGGCCAAGTTATAATGGCTGTGGCTGATCAGTCTGAACATCCCTAGTTGCATCCCTGAACGGGAGTGAGATAGTCACCTTTTGCTTATAAAAGTGGACCGCAGTAACCAAATTTGACCACAGGATGTCGCTCTTACTTCATTTTTACATATTGCACCTTTAAAGCCCCATTCCTGAACTTTGTGGATATATGCTCACTGTCGCCCTCTCCAGGCTTGCTGCGTAACATCACTGTCGTAAAATAATATCTCTGTCACGCATAAGATGCATGTTTACTGGCTTTTCTCCAACTTGAGTGCCCAAACAAACACATTAAGCGGCGTTTCAGCATTGAATAAAGTTTTTTAAATCAGGACTGTATTACAACGTTATGCCCGACCAAACACTAATTCTGATGAAATAATTTATTACTTACCTATCTATTAGCAGCACGGCTAGGTCAGAGTCCGTAGTACATGCTGTTGTTTTGAGAAGAGCTCTCCAGCGAGGAAAAGCAGGCCCAATATCAACTCTGGTTTTTGCTCTTGCTCTATCACGTTCCCTCTTTCTTTTCCTAGATTCCTCTGATGAGGGACTTCTAGCTTTCTTTGGCTCAAGTCTCTAAACCTCAGGTCTACCACAGACGTATATATGTAAATGCCCCATGGACTAGCGCTGCTGTAGTTGCTGGCCGCCATTTTAGATGCATCTCCATTCACCCCCAGTGCATTAATTTCTACTAAGGAAGCTAAAAAAACACATTTTATGAAGCGTTTTCACAAAATCAGACACAAGTAGCTCACTCTGCATTGACTTTGGACTTTTCTACAGCCTCTGCTTTGGAGAGTGAGACCCATCCGTAAAGCGATACGCAGTCAGTACTTCTGACGGCAGACCGCGGGTCAAAAACTGAATAGTGCGGTAAAAAGACATGGGACCCCATAACACTATCACAGCTCCAGAAATGAACATAATAGATGATGGTATGCCACCAGAACCTTTCAATAAAACATTTTTTAAGGTGTAAAAGTTGCATAATGTGGCTTTAAGTCAAATAGAACCGAATCCAACAAACAGACAGTACTACTCAGACTTTAAGTAAACAGCTGTGTGTTTTCAGTATTTCTCATATTAAACTAATGGTTTGATGTGTTTCGACTAGTTTGAAGGTCTAGTTGTTTGGTTGTTACAACAAACCTTCGTCTTCTGTTTGTAGGTAAACAACATGGTGCCAAATCTTCCCGGTGGAGCAGCGAACACCCCGCCCTCTTGCAAATCCCCTCCTCCTCTCAGAGCATCCCTACAGAACAACAGACTTCTAGATGTGACCTTTAGTCACGCTGGAGTCGATACTAGAGACCTGGTTGTGGGCGGGGACAAGGAACCACATCAATATATAAGACCTGATATTCAGCGTGACTCGGAGTCGGAGCAAAGTTTCCATAGCAACAAGTCCTGTGATAACATTTCCTTTGGTAAAACCTTCCAGACACAACCAACCAGCCAAAGGGAGGAAACCGGCTCTCACAGGAGCAACAGTTACCATGGATACAGCCTCAGCCACACCTACAGTGGTGGCTACCAGAACAACGGGTCTCACGGCGGCTCGTCCGAGAGCCTCAGTGAGATTAGTAGTGACAAGGCAGAGTCTGTGGAGTCAGCAGGGTCAAGGAGCAGCGGGGTGAGGAGGCTGGTAATGGTCGGCCAGTCGAGGTCGGAGGGGTCAGAGAGAAGAGTCTATCCCGGGAGGGCTGCTCTGACACAGATTCCATCTGTGGGGGGTCGATCAGATCAGGAGTCCTTCTGATATGATCACCTCAGACAAGAGGTTCAGGAGTCGTCTGTGTTCCTTTTACCAACAGCTTTATTTATGTGTTTAGGATTTATTGTACAAACGTTTTAAGTTAGAGGTTTATTTTTATAATACACGAGCATTTTGTATTTTTAGGGAAAATTGAACAAATTTCCTAACCTTTTAATTGAATTCTTAGTTCATGTCTTCTTCCATGCAGATTAGTGGAGGTTTATCCAGAAGTTAATACATTATTCCTGCTGGTTTCATGTGATTTGTTATTATCAAGGCTTTTGAGACCCATACAGTTTTTTTATAAAGTTTTTTATTCTTTTACCAGTCTGTTCAAATATCAAAATTGTGTTTATTTTAAGTAAACTTCTGTGGTTTAACCACCAATAATGGTTTTGTTTGTTTGAAAGTCAAAATGTTGGATATAAACCATTTTAGTGAAGCTATTTTTTTTTAAATAAACCAGATGATGTGCCATTAACTGCCTCAATGTTTGAGCATTTGAATAGGACAAAGAATGACATTGTTCATTATTAAATACGGGAACTGGGTGAACTCTTAGCTGGTCGCCAGATTAACCAACACTTAGAAGCCAAAAGCGTAGAGGATAATCATGGAGGATAAACACGGAGAATCTCAGCATGAAACTGAACATGTCAGCTTACAAGAAGTGGTAATTGCTATTTTGATATTTTCCACAGTCATTCAAAAGGGGATGTAACTTTTCCTATTGATGGATAACAAAACCAAAAGTTAAAAGAAACAGATTTAATCTCCAACAGCAGCATCAAAACAGAAGTAAAAGTCTTACCACACCAGCATCCTTGAGGAGATCCAAGCCACCAAATCCGTTTAGAAACGAGCTTTCAGTGTTCCTGAGGACGACTTTAGAGCAGCAAAAACATTCTGCTTATTTACAGATTGGTTTGTTTTTATTTGCCTTTTCAATATTCCACGTTTTAAGGCTCACCAGGTTCTGTGACTTTAACCTTTATTTATCCTGATTAGTCGATTGAGAACTCATTCTCATTTACGAAAACGATCTGGCCTAGAGGCAGCAGCAACAGACACAGTTAGCTTTACATCAAAGAAAAACAGGTAAGATGAAAAAATACAAGACAAAAATAAGATAAAACAAATAGACATAAAGACAACCGACTGTTCTCATTTGCAATATGTTCAAGCAATCAAAACAGACTTAAAACAGTTTAAGTCATCAGAAGCACATTGATCAGAAACTATTGATTGCAATGAATTATTGAAGGAAGATAATGTTAAGTAGGTAGTGAGCTTTGGTGATTTTTGCAGCTCATTTCAGTCGCTGGAAGCAGCAAACTGGAATGAGGAGCGCCAAAAGGAGGTGCGAGCTTTGGGAATAACCATAGAGATTAAGTTACTGGAACATAAAATGCGCTGGTTGTTGGAAGTGATGAGTAATGAACGAAGATATGACGGTGTTCTACCAGTGATTGTTTTGTATATGAACTGATACCAATGTAACATGTGGGAATGGAGTGATGGCCAGTTAACGAGTACAGATCACAATGACGAGTAGTGAAAGGGGCAGCAGCGACGAAACGGATTGCTGAGTGATAAATGACATCGATTTTATGAAGATGTTTTTGGAAGCAGTTCTATAAATGACCTCACCGTGATCTATGATTGGAAGGATTGTCATTTTGACAAAGGTTTGCTTTGCAGAACGAATAATGGTTGACCTGCGGCTGTACAGAAACCCAATGATTTGGGTTGTCAGTGAATGATTGTTGGGTTCGCTGGAGTTTTTGACAATTAAAAAGTTAACGCACATCTCTTTTAAAAATGGTAGTTTTTGCATATTTACTGTAACCCCTGCTTCAGCCCTCTCCCCCTGCACGGCGGCCGCAAACTCACTGATGCACCTGTCACTTTTTTTGCAGCATTGCCGTTACAACAAATAAAAACAGGAATTTGTGCACGGAAGGAGTAAAATTGGGAGAAACTTAAGGAAAAGCAGATTTTAGTGAGAACAATTAAAAAGCAGCAGCTGGAATTATGACTAATATCTGTACTAATGTAGGATTATTCTTTTTCTAACAATAAAAAGAAACACCAACACTGTAAAGGCATAGGAGACGTTCCATTGTAGTAATTGTGTTAAAGGCCAAATCTTCCAAAGTGCATAGTCCAACTAGGATGTTGATTTTTGTGTAAGTTAACCATTTCATGTTGTTTTAAATGTAACTTTCCACACAATGACACATCTTCACAAATGCCTTAAAAATTCACTTAAAGAATTAAAACATGGTGCTTTAAAGACGAGTGTATTATGTAAGTCGTGCATCAAATAAAAAGAACACCTCCCCCCCCCAAAAAGAAAAACCCCTGTCCAGTTATTTTCCATGACACGTTCGTTGCTGCAACCCTTGAGGCAACTTTCCACAGCTGCTCTGATTATTGGATGCTTTAAGTACCTCATGCAGGCAAACTTTGTGATGTTGAAATTTAGTTGAAGCACTTGCAGGTGCAAGAAATAGATATTGATTTGTAATTAAATTAAAAATAAAGACAAACTTCCACACTCTGCTTTTTTTCTTGCAAACGAAAGGTTGAACATTGTGTTCCTGATCATCTCAACACGTTTGGGCACCATTGGACCATAGCGGCTGCTTCCGGTTAGGAGTTATATAAACCAACTTGATTTATTTGAAGATATTTTCTTTTAGACTTAAGGTGAAGGTAACGGTCTGTGGGCAGAAATGGCTGGTAGCCTAATTAAAACGACTTCCATGCAAAAGAAAATTTGTTTCTGGACTTCCAGGTGAGGGTGTGGATCTAGAACGTGGGTTGTAAGAAAAGAGCATGCAGCACAGGGAGTTCTTTCAGATTCTCAGCTTCAGTGTGAAGGATTAATGTTTCACATGAGTTTGATATTTTAACTTTGATCTAATTCCATCAGATCAGCAGCATCATATTACAGATATTTGTATGCACGTGTCAATGTGACAAGTACAGAAGAAGACTGTTGCAAAACTGAAACAATGCACTCCGTCGAGCTCAAAATTTCTGAAACCTTTACGATCCAAAGAGTCGTTTCCCCCCACAGTCCACCCAAATTAAACTTGTTTAGAGGCGCAGATGTTACAGGGCCTGTTGAAATTAGCCTATTTATCATTGAGAAATTTCTTTAGAAGAGTGTTTGGGCCACTGAAAAAACTTTTTTTTTGTTCTCAGACTTCTGGGAATAACGTGAGAATTCTGATGAAAACTTAGAACTCTGATCAAATTCTGAGTTCTGGCTTTTTCTGACATTAAAGAGCAGGTCAAGCATGCCTCAGAGTCCTTCTCCACCCACGTATCAATTTTAAAAACTGCAACATTAGTAGGCGTTGCCTGGCGGACCGAGAGGGAGGAGCCGCGGCAGTGACGAAGACGATGGGTAACGAGACGAAGCTAGCTCCGTTCACTCTGAGCAGTCATTAGAAGTGGAGGACGTTTCTCCCCCTCCTTACCCAGACACTCGAGAAGAAAGGGCACAAGTCTATTTGGAGGAGACAAGCGGACCTGAGCCTTATTGTTTTGAGCTTGTGAGTTGCCTGAAACTACCGGAACTGACCCAACAGAACCAGCTCTGAATGGTAAGTAGCCGTTAGCCATAGCATTAGATTAGCTGCAGGGTTTGGCTCCACGACCCTAGAGAGCTAGTATTCAGCATGTTTAAGAGATTTATCTGCTTCAACACACCTGGTTTTAATCAGCAACAAATAGCTGAACTGCTTAACAGCTAATCTAACCTGTTAAAGCAGGAAAACCACTGAAACATGCTGGATAGCAGCTCTCCAGGAGCCCTGGGCTTAAGTTACTGTCTGCGGCAGAGAAAGTTATGAAAATGCCCCATGAGAAAATTATTCTGTAATGTGTTCATTTATGTTACGCAATCCCAAACAGCCCACTAAAACTGCCCTGATTTCATTATTTATTTACTGATACCAGCTGCTCTCTTGGTCGTAGGTGATCCTCTGGTGTCTGCAGGTGGTCTCCTCTGCTGGGGTCGTCAGGATCAGGAGCTTCCAGAAGAATGTGCCTTTGAATGATTCCTTCCCCCTCTAAACAGTTATTTGTTATATTAATTAAATCTCAATTTATGTATTTCCTGTTTTTGTTCATGTCCATAAATACTTAAACAGGCTTGAAATTACAACGAGCTTTTAACAGTGAGGTGCTAGTTTAATTCATCACAATAGAGCTAGTTAAACATGCAACAATGTGATAATTCAATTAATGTAAAATATAAAAACTGGAATCAAAATGAGACATTTGGCAGCACAAAAAACTTGTCAAACACTATTTGTTATAATAACTGTAGGCAGACAGGAGACGGAGCTGATGGAGGTGAGTGCTTCCTTTTGGGAATTGGAGCTGCACGCACATGCAGCAAAGGTCTGATAAAAATACACAGAAGTTTTGGTACTGGAATCTGACATGGTTTGGGGAATGCGTTTAACCCAAGACATGCAGAATCACACACACAGATCTTATGGTAAAACAAAGAATCTTTATTTTAAAACGGGAACTGAAGGTGCACTGGAAAAGCCCAGTGGAGAAAGAGAACGAGAGCGCAGCGTCTGAGGAGGGGAGAGCAGATACAGGTGAGTCCAGGAAGTTAAGTCTAAACTTGGTGGGTGCAGAAAATAGACTTACTGGGAGTAGGGGAGTGTAGGAATGAGGGAGGGTAGGTTGGGTGCCGGGGAGAATCCAAGTGGGGTGTCCAGGAGAGGGAGTGAGAGGAGAGCAGGACAGCGGGCCGGCCAGGAGGAATGGAGAACGGTGAGAGCTGCGTCCGGAAATCCTATGGGGCACAGGTGAGTAATCCTGAGGAGTCACAGAAATCCAAAGACGTAATCCAGCGGACTCGCAGAAAACCAGAGACATAATCCAGAGAAGTCACAGAAGTCCAAAAACGTTCCAAAATCTGGTAACGGGTAAGCACAGGGAAAAGATCCAAAGGTTCACCAAAAATCCTAGAAACACTGGAGCACAAAATCCAAGAGTCGCAAGAAGGCAGGAAACTACCAAGCTGTAGTAATCATCCGGCGTCGAGGAGTGTTCTCCATCCTCCTTTTGTAGCCAGACCCGCTGATTGCAAATCAGCTGCTGCTGGAGCCTCCCTCTCCTGAAACACACTGCTCAAAGATGGGAAAATGAGAGTAGTACTCACCGCGGCACATGACAGAATCGTGACCTTAGCAGAAGGTCCAAAGAGCCACAGATTGCAGACCCTTGGCCTAACCTATAAAATATTCACCTTCAGGTAGAGGGTTGAGTTGCCTTTCTGAAAACTAAAGTGACAATTTGTAGCCTACTTTCCCTGGCGATAAGGGGTAATACACACCTAAATCAATGCAAGCGGAAAGGGGTGGGGAACCCTGGTCCTTGAGGGCCAGTGTCCTGCATGTCAGTGCTCCAACACTTCTGTTTCAGCAGTTGATTCACCTGTTCAGCAGCTCATCAGGCTCTGCAGAAGCCAGTTAATCACCTGCTGATTGAACTCAGGTGTGTTGAAGCAGGGTTGAAATTAAAATATGCTGGATAGCGGCCCTTGATGGACCAGGGTTCCCCACCCCTGAAGCAAGACCTTACCAATGGATGACCATTATGGTCAAAAATCCCTGGGAGTGCAATTTTTGAACGAGTACTTCATAAGATCGTTCATCCTCCAGCAGAATGACAATCACATCAGACTCCCTTTCATCACTGGCAATGAGCAAACAGGTTAATGTGTAAAACAACGTTTATGAATGGGGAAAGTTTCGTAACCGTTTGTTGCAAATCAGTAAATTAATTTTGTCCTCACTGGCTCACGTAGAAAGAAATATGGCGTAGCCCAGAGACTTAGGGTGTTTCTCAATTTCAAGGCGCCTGGCCTTGCGAGGCAATGTCTTGCAAGGCCAGGCGCCTTGCTTACGAGGACACTGTTCTTCTTTGGTCAAAGAAAACGGTTAAATGCAACAGACTTGCATTACTTGACCACGGCTTCCACGGCAGTCACGTAACATCACGTGACACGGGAGCTAACGTTATATTTTATACGTATTAGTTTCAATATAAATATATAATGAGCCTTTTACTTTTTAAATTGTGTAAATATCTGTTAAATTCAATACGTAAGCGAGTTACTACCCAATAGCCACCGAAGCTACAACTGCTAAGCAACTAACCAACCATAGATAACTTCTTTGGATTAAAAAACATTTTAAATTAGGTGACTTACTTTTAAACTTGAAAAATTGTCCCCGAAGTAGCTGCCAGTTTCTGATCCGCTGTCCTTTTGAAAACACCACCGTGTGTTGTGGGTAATTTTTGACCAAGGCTAGGCTACAAGACACCTCCCCTGTATCCTTGCTCAGATAGCTAAACGGCTAACAAACGAAGAACACACGCCTTGGTAGAACTTGAACACTGGAACACGCCTTGGTGGCTCCAGATGACGTATCTCCTAGGCAACCGGGGCGGGGCCAAGACATCAAGGCAAGGTTCCTTGGCATTGAGAAACTCCCCCAGACCCATGTATTTTAGACCTGATTTTTATGCTCATGTGTTACAAAGCTGCCAACATTTTTCAACAACTGGGCATCATTTAATTCATTTTCAACAACATTTTGATGGATATTTCCAGTGATTAACATTAAAAACTACACATTGTCACTTTAATAAAGTTTAATAATTGTAGTTTGAGAACTGTGAGGCCCTTACAATGTACAGCAAAGAATTAAAAAAAACAGACAAAAAACAAACAATACAAGCCAGTGGGCATTACAACAGTCTGCTGCATGAATGAGCATCTCCTTATCAGTGTGCCGAGGCTGCTTTAATAAGTTAATTATCAAAGCTTTTCCGCTCTTTGGTAGGTTCCAACAGCTGCTTCTTATCATCCCAGACTCTACTGTCCACTTCCAGTCTCAGAGAGTGAAGCCAGCGGTTTTAGCAGGAAACAATGCAGAACCCGTATTTATGATGTCTGCTTCAGCTGCTCCACAGATATGTTGGCACCTCGAGTAGCATCGACACCATGATGCGGCTAAGAGTTGGAAAAACAATAATCCACTGTGGTGACAGCGTGGTGAAGGTGACAACACGGGGAAAATAAACACAAAAATGGACAGTTGTTGCTATTTGACATTGTAATAAATTACATTGCTTGTTATTTAATAAGCCATAAGGCGTAGGATTCCATAGGAAATATAAAATCACCCCTATGGAATGTGAGGTTATTTTAAACCAGAAGATTGGAACTTTTTATTGCAGGGATTAGACAACAGCTTGTATTCACTCAGAGACAACAGAAGAGAGAGTCAAGTTTAAAAGTTAAGAGATTGTCCCGTTTTCAACCAGAAACATCAGTTTTAGTGTTTTACTGTCTAAAAATGTCTCCAAATGAGCACAAAGTGTCCAAAATGTACAAATATCTGGCTAAGGCTCGCCATTCTGAGACATAAGGACATCACTTAAGATCGGTTAGGGAAAAAAAACTGCTAAATCAAAAAGATTCCATTTTGTTGGAACAGGTGGTTGGACGTTTCAAGAAAAGATTGTCAATGTTTATCTGAATATTCTGAGTCTCCCTGCAGAATTACAGCATGTTCTGATTGTCTGAAAATATGAAAGTGTCACAACGTGAGTGGAATGGCTTCAATATCTTCTTTACTTTTAAATGATTACTCTTAGTCTGGAGTCATAATTTCACCAAATTAAGCAGACGGTGAATCTAAATAAATAAACCTCATTCCCGAATACATTTGTCTCATTAAATTCAACTTCAATTATTTAATCCCAACAGAAAGGCCACAAATATGATAGATTAGCCAGAGTTATCTCTGTAGTTATGCTGCTATAGGCTTAGACTGCTGGAGGATACACTGACCACTTTCCACACTCTACTACTTTCTTCTACAATCTGCTCTTTAACTGTATTATTTCCTGCAATTTCAGCTGTTAACTTTGTTTTTTCTCTAAGTGTTTTTCTCCCCAGAAGAAGCAACAACGATGTTCTGCTGAGCTGTGGTGGCCTCATGGAGGGGGCCATCGTCTAGCACACTGCTGCTAACCACTTAAACATTCTCTCTCTCCTGATAATAACTTTTTGCTTTCCTTGACGTTGGATGTGCTACTACCCGTTCACACCGGGCAGCGTTTACCCGTTTAATTATAGATTCACTAGGATAAATACAATAAAGTTTATCTCTCACCAAATAGAATATTTACTAAGAAATCACAATGTAAACATAGTCACATTGCTTGGGGTGTGTGTGTGTGTGTGTGTGTGTGCGTGTGCGTGCGCGCGCATGCTCTGTCTTCTCCATCCCCAGTGAGTCGTGGTGGATGGCTGCTTATACTGAGCCGGGATTCTCTGGAGGTTTCTTCCTGTTAAAAGGGGGTTTTCCTCTCCACTGTCGCTATATGCTTGCTTAGTATGAGGATTGACTAGTGTCAGTGACTCGATGCAATTTGCTGGGTTCCTTATATAGGAAACATTTTTTCTGATTGGCTTAATGAACTGACCTGTATTGGAATGTTTACTATGTGAAGTGCCTTGAGACGACTCTTGTCGTGATTTGGCGCTTTATAAATAAAATTGAATTGAATGCAGACACGACAGATACTTCATAATCCATTACTTTGTTCTGTTTTTGCACAGCTTATTAAAAATGTTTTACATGTTTCAGCTAACTCTAGCCATCATCAGAGTTAGCTGGTGTTGGTTAACAACAGAGGGTGACTATTTGAAATCACTGGTTCAAGAAAGCCTTTTTTAAAAAGTAGTTTTTACAATGTTCTGTTTCGTTATCAGCCATGCATTCCTGTGATATTACTGTTGGAAAATGATGGTTTTAAGTGTGGATCAGTGAAAAAGAGATTTATTGAAAAGTAAACAAGAGCACAATCGTACATTAGTTACCTCCATAATGCGTTTAACTTTTAACAAATCAACATTAATCAGTTCCGACTCTTAACTGCTGTTTTATTGAGGAATTCGTCTTTCGAAAAGCTGAACAGTCTATAAATCATCACGGTAAATGTCAAATGAAGATAAAGGTGTTGTGGATAAGACTATTCAGTGTGGTACACACTGATCACGGGGCATTTTGCTGGGGCAATCAGGGCCGTAACTTCTTTGTTACATAAGTCTGGCTGTTGGCCACGCCACGCTTGACCTGCTCGACAAAAACCTCGTCTCACTTTAGGCAAACTCACCTCATTGGAACGCCGTGCGATTGCCTATAGCTGCAAATACTTGACAGAAATAAAATAGCGTCGTTATTTAAGAGATCTAATGGAAAGGGTTTCTAACAGGTCGCAGAAGACAAGTTAAATTACAACATAATCAAACAAAGAAGTGAATCTGTGCACGTATGTCCGTATCTCTCTGATGTCATCTCTAACACTTCAAAATGTGACACGATTAACTTGTTTGCTGCCAGAAAGATGCCAACTTTGTACAGATTGTTGTTCAAATACTGTTATCACTGCACTGTTAATGCAATCTATTTATTAGTCTAAGTAACAACTAATCAATAGTTCCCTTGAACCGGTGTACAGTTTGAAGTGCACCACTAAAGGATGGACGAGTGCCAGACACGGCTTATCTTTCTATGAACTGCTGCATTAAAGTTTTAATATTGAGCCGAACCTTCTAGAATACAGCAAATCAACAAGTTATCAAAGCTAAACCAAATAATTTTGCCATGTTTTATTGTTTTTTTTTTTTTGTTTTTTTTATTTCATGATGATTTTAGGGTTAGGGTAGGAATTGTGTTTTTTGTGCTTTCAGAAGAAAACTCTTATTTATGTGCACCATGAATTAAAAAATACATTCTCAGACTTCTTTGTGTAAAGAATACGTGTTTATTGGTCTGAAATCACAACCAAATTCATTACTGCAACACAAATCATGTGTTTACCTGACAGCGCTATAGGAGATTATTGTCTATAAATGCAGGTGAAATCAAACAAATCCTGAGGAAAAGTGTGAGTTTTTAAACTAAACATATTTTCTCCAAATAATATAAAATTGTTCATTTTCTCCGTGGTTGCTCTCTTGAGTTTAAAGAAGCTTTCTGATTATAAAAACAAATAAACAAACAAAAAAAAGAACGTCCCTCAGCGAACGGCATACCCTGTAAATAAATTACAATCATCAAACTTTTAAAAACAACACAACTAAAGCTTTACACTTCTTACTCCTATTGCAAACACAAAAAACTTTTTTGCAGTGAAACAGTACAAATAATTTTACAGTTGTCGACAAATTTCAACAGACAATTTTGAGTGGCGTAAATTAGCAGTAATAGAGAAATGAGCTGTTGGATTGCAGAAATGGTTTCGGTTTTTCAAGATTTTTTTTATATTTATATGCAAAAGAACTTTGAAACAGCAATATTTACTCCTTTTAAAATGCTAAAGCTGTACTCCGACTATAAAGTGTGGTTACACAGGTCATGGACAGACATGAATGTTGTTTTTGGGAAAATGCTCTCTTCAGGCCCAGCAAACAAAAGACAGATTCAGTCCACGTCCGAGCCTATTCATGCATTCGTCCTGCGCTCATCAGTATTTGCCAAGTTCACACCGGGCAGCGATAAAGCCATTCTAATTAGCGGATTGTCCCTTTGAATCCAGCCCACTCCTAATTTTGAAATGGGAAGCGTGGTCGTTGCGGGCCCACATTTTGCATTTTACAGCAGTTTTCTGTGAATGGATTTCGTAGCATCAACGTTTCAAGCTCAAGTGTTTTCATCGTCTGGAGCAGAAACCGGTGACCTCTAGTTGTTTTCTTGTGACACTGTGTTCTCCTAAAAGAGAGGGTGACAAAACATAGAAGAAAGAGTGAGTTCAGGGTCAGAGGTCAATAGTTACATCTTATCGGTAAATAGTGCGTTTATTGTTGAGAAATGTATTTTTATTTCATTTGTTTTTCTAGCAGAATAAAAAATATACTGCAACATTTGATTAGAGTTCTGGGTGTACGTCCGGTTAAGTTCATTGTGTGCTCTCGCTTATTTACTTATCTTATCTCTTCTGTTTTATGTTGCAATAGTGAACTAAAAGGTTTTATGGTCATTTGTGTGCTTCTAAAACTTGTAGATTACAGATAGATCTGTCATTGTTGGTATGATGGAAGAAACAGGCAGCAGCACTACACCCTTAAAGTATTTCCACTGTTTTATTTATTTTCAAAAATCAACTCTAGCTTGAGTGAAATCTTGCATTTTTGTCTGTGTTCACTCAGAAGGTTATGCTTATTTTGCTAAAGGAACATTTTTCCAACAGCGGAGCAAGAGGAAATATGTCTCAGACACGGTGAAACGTTCTCCACAGGGTGGTTCCTTTAATTAGACCTACTTCATGATTGGAGTGTGAAACTACGAAACCGTTCTGCTTCCAGAAGCTGTACGGAAAAGTCTGCATGTCGGTTTATAGCGTGTCATTTTCTTATCTTAGTGCTTATTAACATATTTTAGTAAGCTATACCAGGATATATGGATCCTGTATCAACTGTAACAAAGTAATGGTAACACTTTACAATAAGAGTCTTTTTATTCACGTTACTTATTAAGCATTAATAAATAAAGCATCCCTTTATTAATGTTCCAGATATTGCTAACTATTAAGTGTTCTTAAAGGGCCAGAGAAAGGTGTTTAGTTATGAATGAATTTTTTTAAATATCAACATTAATATTAAGCAGCTGTTAATACTTTGTTTAATTGGTTATTATTGCTTAATGATGCACCAAGTAACGTTAATAAAGGGACCCTTATTGTAAAGTATTACCAGAATAACTTAATATATATTTTGATGTCCAGGTATTTTGTGCTACCTCTCTATAATTCTAATGGCTTCCTTACGGAAAGGTAAGAACTTTTCCGTACAATGAAACATCTCTATATTCCGTGTTACCCGGCATTCTGCTGGATGCGTATGCAGCACGTAACGTAGTAGACTAATTATTCCAGAGAGCTCTGCAGAGCTTTTCCACCGGGAACGTTTCAGATGCGAATCGGCAGTCAAGCGTTCTACACAGCGGGTTCTGCAAGGTCACAAAATCACCGGAGAGTTGCAAGAAACATCCGTGACTACGGAAATTCACACAATAACAAGCGAGGAGAAGGACAGCAGCATGCATCACAAAGGTCAGGAATATTTTGTGGAGCGACACAACGTGACACAACACTTCTGTGACTCGACCAAAGTGCGCCGCTTTGTGGTCAATGGAAACGCACCCATCATCTATAATGGCAACTAGCCGATGCGTACTGCGCTTTACAGACGTTTCATCTGCCGGAAAGGCCATGTTGTGATACTGATCAGTAAATAAAAGCAGTGTATCGATTATTTTTAAATTGAGAATTTACATGCAAACATTTACTGTACTTATTTTACGTGATGCAGTTCAAGCTCCGACTGCTAGCTGGCAGCAGTTTTTACTTCCTTCATTCTCACAGAATGAAAGATCTCGTGACAACACTGGACGTGTCTTAGAAGCGTCTGGCCTGAGTTTTCCCATTTAATTCAGTCTCAAAGGAGTGTTTTACTTGTTTAATCAATACGTTTGCAGTGGTCTTTAATAGGAATGAATGCCTTGTAAGTTGTTTTTAATAGCATGCAGGGATGGACTGGCCTATCTGGCATTCTGGCACCGTCCCGGTGGGCCGCTTAGCCAAGTGGGCTGCTTGCCCAGCTTGGGCTGACAGTACTCCACAGTTGGTGATCTGCAGAACATTAGCTACATGGTAACCTGAAGCTAACAGAGTTTTTCCAGGCATTTTTAGCAAGAAAAACGCAGTAGAGCGAGGAGTTGTTTTACCGCGTTAGCATGTATCTAATGTCCCGCTGATCTCCGCCCGTGGAGAATGAGCTGATCTGGAAAGCCAGGGCTCCCAGTCGCAGCAGTCTGGCCCTGCTTGTAATTGAACAGTCCCAGTCCATATTAGATCTCACATTCGACCTAGAGACGAGTCCGCGGGCGGCAAAAACCCCCTACTCCCAACTCTCTCCCACTGGGGAGGGCTGACTGAGGGCCGACGATTCGTAAAAAAGCCAGGGCCGAATTTTGGTCCCAGTCCACCCCTGATAATACGTGCTAATTTTCTTCTTCCTACAACATCATTTATTCTCTGAGTTGGATTTCCAATCAAAAACCTCCACCCTCAAACCTGCACGCGCCACGGAACACCCGAGAACACGGTGTTTCTGAAGACTGAATCGGGAATTGTTAGTAAAACTTTTGTTTAATTATTTTATCAGATGTTTGAGCACACCTGCTTGATTTTTAAAACAGCATAAAACTGATACATCGAAGCCAAAAGGGTCACTTACAAATGGAGTTCTTTCACCGTGTTTGCTCCAGAAGGTCATCTTGACGGTGTTCTTGTGCCCCGTACGCTGGTCGAAGGTCTGGCAGGTCTCGAACGGCGGGCTGTACAGATGCAAACTCACCGCGCACTCGGTGTGACTGACGTTTTCCACGCGGTGCAGACCGATGGAGTCTAAACATGCACGTGAAAAAAGAATGCACATCGGGTTGGTGTCACTGGAATGATGTGAAACTCCAGTCAATCAACTGAGACCAGACATCACAGTTAGGCTATAGGTTAGTTTTTTTTCTGACTGAGTAATGACTCAGCAGTTTGGGACAGAGAGCTAAACATTTGTTGTTGTAAAGTTGCAGCCGTCTGGGATTTTCTGCTGAGCTGATTTGATTGCACGACTGGAAGGGATAGCTGTAAGACGAGCGTTTTAAGAGCGTTGTCATGCACCGCACCAATTCTGAATTTCAGTCGTGCTGCCTTAGCAAATCTTCATGCAAGACACAGCATGCTTGTTTAAACCAAGCTGCTTAGTGTGATGTTAAGATCAGATCATGTATTAAAGGCCCAGGCGTCATCCAGACTTACCGTTGATATACGCAACCTTGTTTTCCTGGAGAATCCTCTGGGATTTCTGGACCATGTCTCCGTGTGATTTGCTGTCTGGCCACTCGAACAGCGTCTCTTTCAGCTGGCCCTGCAGCAGCTTCATGAAACAGTGGGAGTCTGTGTGGTCGTGGATGCTACTGCAAAGTGCCAAAGGAACACATAAAACATCAGAATGAGGCCTCTTTATAGTACACAGAAAGGTGCTTGAGAATTTAAGCCATTTGCATCGATTGATTTAATAATGATCGTTGAGTTATTGTAAAAATTAAACATAATTTTTTCTCATATTTTACCACATTAGCAGTGGTCTCTAGTAGGAATGAATGTCTTTTAATGCTGTTCTCTGGGGACAAAAAGCTGTCGTGCACCTGGTTAAGGACATAGAAGTCCACCGGAGGAGAAAGTCGCAGAAGACGGCAGGATTTGGAGTCTAATTTGCTGATTTTTGGACATCTCATGTCTGACTGGCTAACAGAAACGCAACTCTACCACTGACTCAGTTTGCTTTGTAACACTGATGTTTTATCTCCACAAATAACAGAAACCTAAAGGAGTTCTGCCGTGTGGTGGAGTTGCTAATGCTAACGGTTAGCTTCTACTAGTTGAGACGTTCTCTGGTCCCTCCTGGAAACTAAACCAACAGCCTTCCCAGTCGCGAGCTGATATGGGTGAATCCATTCATGTAAAGTGACAGTGGGACGTAGATCTGTCAGGATTTATAAATCCTAGCATTTCAGCATCTATTTTCTAACAGATGCTAATGCAGGAGATAGGTGTAGGAGACTATTTTCATGCTCAGCCTGCATGTTAAACTCAGAGTGATCGATCATTTTCAAAAATAAATGGTAAATGGTAATGGTAAATGGCCAGTATTTGATATAGCGCCTTCTAGAGTCCTGGAACCCCCAAGGCGCTTTACAACACAATCAGTCATTCACCCATTCACACACACATTCACACACTAGTGGGGATGAGCTACCATGTAGCCACAGCTGCCCTGGGGCGCACTGACAGAGGCGAGGCTGCCGAGCACAGGCGCCACCGGTCCCTCCGCCCACCACCAGCAGGCAACATGGGTAAAGTGTCTTGCCCAAGGACACAACGACAGCGACAGACTGAGCGGGACTCGAACCTGCAACCTTCCGGTTATGGGACGAGCACTTAACTCCTGTGCCACCGTCAAAATAATAGGTAAAAAATGTTTTTTGAGTGAGCCTGCCCTTTAGAGTAACGCGCATCACCATCATGAGTGTTTCACTGCTTTACTTGAAGCTAAATGATGAAACTGAATTTGAACTTTAGCGACTGTTGAGTTTGCTGACAGATGCTATTAAATAATAATGACACACACAGTGTCGGTGCAGACCTCAGCACTTACACAACCTTGAACTTTCTTATCCGGTATTAACTAATAATCAGGTGAATCACTTGAATGTGCGACCTGATCAGTGTTTAAGCACGGGCTGATAAGCTCACCACTATAAATTGGTGTAGTTTAACCAAAGAAAATATAGAAATGTCTGCAAATGTGATTTTTTTTTTCGTTTGGAAAAAGCTACCTGCCATGTCCTTCACCCCAGCAGAGAATCATGAGGTTGAACTTCCCATTGCCCTCATCCACTAAGTTCCTTGTGTACCTGCAAGAAAAGAGAGCATTTTTACAATCAAACAGATCAACAAACATAATCTGTATGGATTTAAAGAGCAAGTCACCCCCTACAAGAAACTAACTTCACTCCCACTTCATGTTTGAAAAATGCAACAAATGCTGTTGACTAGCAGACCGAGAGGGCCGAGCCGCTAACAAATACACACACACAGGCTCACAATGGCATTGTGACATCATAATGTACCAGTTTACATCATAGCACACCTCTTAGCCAATAGAGGTGGCAGATTTAGATTCAAATGCAGCGCAGAGTTTTTACCTGACGATGGCGCAACACTGACAGTTTTAGGCAGAATATTTAAATTTTAACTAAAATGCACTGAAGTACCAAATTATTGACTACACGTGTCTGCAGCACAATTAGACACACATTTATATAGTTTCTCAGCAAAAAAAACGTTGATTTGGGGGTGACTTGCTCTTTAAAGAGTGCCAATGTTGTTTTTTGATGAATAAATGGCATTATTCTACTGAGGGGGATATCCAGGATTGCACATGTTTACTTTGTTTAGGGTAAAAATGTAAATATATAGGTAATAATATAGTAAGATAATAATATTTCTAACTCTTGCTAGTTTTACTTTGTTTTTTCTTAGTTTGAGTGTAAAATTACAATAACTTTGTTTTAAACTGGCTTTGGTGCATGTTTAGTTAAAAGAAAATAATTTGCAATTTATATTGGTAAAAAAAATCAAACAAAGACACATCAGGAAAGTGAAGCTGAATATATTTTGCATCTTTTGCTGGAATTATCCTTAAATATTTCCTACATTTTATGCATTTTGCACATAAACTCTCCCGTTACACTCAGGCTGACATGCCTTTCACACTCATCTGTACAACAATAATAAGCGGGTGTGTGTCCGTCCTGGCTGTTGATTGGCCGCTCCACCTCTCACCCACCCTTCATTGACTGAACACTGACCCAAACAACGCTGCCTGCACAACTGATATCAGATCTATAATTATTTATCAATAAATCACATCTTAGATTTCCTCAAAACAAACGTCCAACCTTTATTTCAATTTATAAAATCGTTTCAAAATAAAACCAAAAAAGTTATTTTATTTTTATTTGAATGATTGTTCTCACAAGCTGGAGTGAATAGTTTCCATTCAGACATTGAATAACTTTAAATTAACACCAATAAAAAATAAATTAAATGTTAAATAAAGGCATATGAGGGTGAATTTTAAAATGTGTGCAAAACTTGCGTCATAAATGCGTTTTTTTTACCTGTACTGGTCAAACTTTGCATATTTCCTCCACTCGTGAGGCTGGCTCTCATAGGATTCCATGATATCTTGAACCTCCTCCACGTTGATGCATTCACTCTCGAAGGTTTTATGAAGGATTTTGATCAGCTCGTCCAGAGTTTCGGGCTTCACCACCTCGGTTTGCTCCATCTCTCTCTCTCTGCTGCACGGGTTGATGGATTCAGTCAAAACTGCAGATTTCTTCTACCGGCTCCTTCGTCTCTCCCTAACTTTTATAGGCTTGCAAAGTAATTTGGGGACGTGTTGATGTCGGACTGTACCATTATGTAGGGGAAACGGGCTGAAGCCCCACAATTCATTAGAATAAAGTGCGCACGTAGTTACGTAATCAATTAAATCAGCTCTGCGCGCGTGTGTTTTTGTTGGGAATGTGAGAAAACACACAAAAAAAGACATTTAACAACGTGGAATAATCCATTTGAGTCCAAAATACCACGTTCTCTCTCTCTCTCTCTCTCTCTCTCTCTCTCTCTCTCTCTCTCTCTCTCTCTCTCTCTCTCTCTCTCTCTCTCTCTCTCAAGATCAGACATTCAAGATCAACGTGGGAAAATAGTTCGATATGCAACCAGCACGTGTTCAAATTTAGATTTAGACATTCCAGAAACGAAAGGAACACGTGACTTATTTTCAAGTCAAAGTTGCAAATTTTTATGTGATGAAGTAATTTGTTCAGAACAACCTGCGGATGAGGTACTTTTGATGTTAGTACATGTTCGAGCTAATGCATATAACATATAATGTTGTTGGTGCTGTATAAGTAATAGGTGTTTTATTTTATTCCATTTCTTTTTGTTTTCTAAATAAAAAAAGAGAGACTGTGCCACGTGCAGCAGTGAAAAAGTGAACAGTTGGCCAAACGGAAAAACATAATTAGAAAACAGTTAGAACAATTCTGTAATAAATGCACTTTTGAAGCATTTTGTTGCACATCAATGGGAAGATTTAACCATGAAACACTTTCTTTAGAAGAATCAAAAGGTTTCATGCACTGCCTGTGCATGTTCTCGCATGCATTTATGTTTATATTTATTTATTTACACGTGGGGTTGATTCCCCCTTCATTTACTGAAAAAAACAACAGTCAGTCAGTGCTCTCAGCACCGTTTTCCCTTTGGGAAGGAGGAGGTTGTTCTGGGTCACACGAAGACAAAATGTACAAAGTGTTTGTTTTCTGCATGCAGAGGCTGCCAACTAACCACAAGAGCCGATGAAGCACGCCTTTCTCCCGTAGACTTTAAAAACCGTGAATGAAAAGCATGAAAGAGTCTGGACAGCATGTGCTTCCCCCCTGCCGTGGAAACAAACGAATAAAGAAGTAAAAGTGTAAAACTGTATTCATCAGTGAGCTGCAGGAAAACCTGCTGCAGCGGGTCATCATTCAGTCATCCTAAATGTGGTCAGTGGGACATTCCTCTCGGTCTGAGGGTGAATTCAGGTCGTCATGTTTACCGGCTGAGTGGATAGGGAGAACTTTCTTTGAAGGAGAGCCTGAGACCCGTTTAGCTGTCAGCTGCCACATCATCAGTACCAGATGTTCTCCAGTGCCACCCTCAGGCAGAAACTTAACACAGAAATGTAATTAAACACACATAAAACACTGGTTTTAAGGTAAGTGAGGTCCTGCACAGGTTGCCTCTAGACTTTAAAATGTTTTTATTAAATGAAAAGGTGGCAAAGTCTTTTAATTCTTCCTAATTTATGAACCCACTCATCCCTGCAGGATTATTCACAAGTGCATGCACCAGCACACTCATGGCCACTTCATGCTTTACAGGCTGGCTCCTGTTCTGTTTTAAAAACATCAAAATATGGTTTGGCAGAGCTTTTCCCTCCACCAATTTTTAGTTTTAGGTCTAAGATATATTTGTAATGATTGCACGGTAATATTTTGCTAATACTGCAAGAGGTAAGCGATGTTTCCACAATAACCAAATGAATCTGTATGAATGAACAGGAACAGAGTCAAATTAAGCAGTATGTATACCTTGAAGAACTAACTAACTAACTAACTAACTAACTAACTAACTAACTAACTAACTAACTAACTAACTTTGAAATTGAACACAGTATTTATATTTTATTACCTTTGGGCTTGATTAATGACAATATTCACTCGGAGTAAATAAACTATCAAACACTCTTTATTGCATATATTTTATTTCAGTCATTAGCTAATACCACAATAGTAGCTACATGTATATTACAGCATGCATTTGAAAAGGAATATGATTAAAAACAACTTAAATTCACAAAAAACTAAATATCTAATTTCATTTTAAATTAAGAGTTTTAGTATTTGCTGCTTGGATTTAATTCTCCAGGCAATAAACATATTTTCAGTCATTAAAATAAATATTTATGTGAATTTCTGAGCTATTCCTCTGTAATAACTCAAGTGTGACTATTTACCTTCTCAATAATTCCCTTAGAATTCACAATAAGTTGTTTACATATTATCTCATTATTATTATTATTTTATTTATTATTATTATTAGTAGTAGTAGTATTGTATTTATATCTAATATATTTTATTTGTTTATTTCACAAAAGGTGCTGTTACCCGGATTTGAGTCAGAACTTTGATTTAATGTCCTCCTGCGCCCCCGTGTGGACATTTGGAGCATCACACCCTGAGACAAGAAAGAAATAAAAAAAGAAAAGTCGAAGTTTGAATCCCTCCGAGCCGCCGTAGCAGGAGGTGGAGGAATACTGGTGGTTTGACGTGGAATATTTCCGTAAAGAGGCGATGGAGGAGTAGCTCTTTGTAGCTCCGAGTCAGCCCGTCCTAACATCACATCGAGACGGGATTCAACCCCGAAACCGGTCCGGTCTGGGTGCTCAGGAGCCGCCAGAAACCAGTCTTGCGTAGACTGAGCGCGCCGCGCCTCCATCCGTTCACCTACAATCATGATTAAAGCCATTTTAATATTCAACAACCACGGGAAACCAAGGCTTTCTAAATTCTACGAACATTTTGTGAGTAAAAGAAAAAAGAAGCAGTTTTAGTTCTTGTCATGTGTTCCTTTAGCTTCTAACCGCGTGTTTCCAGGCTGAATTAAAGCGGTGTTTAGCAAAATAATGTTTAGCAACAAAATCAATATCGGTGGCCAGGAAGCGCGTGGAAGCGTGGTCTGTGAAAAAACGAGTGCATGTTTTTATAAACTGATGTAGGTTTTTGGTCCGCGGTGGCCTTTAAAGAAACGATGAATAATTAAAGAGGAGAAACCCAAAGCGAGGCTCTCCGATTCCGCCTCGGGCTGTGAGACAGGACTGTGTTCCGTTCGATCAGGTCCAGCTGCGTGACGCTAATAGAGTTATCTGTTTGGGTCACGTGACTTTAACGACGCCCGTGTGAGTAACTCGTGTTCAACGTCAGCTGTTTTTTTTTTTAACACAAATGGAGCTGTCGGGTTAAACATGGAGCTGGGCTTGCCATCATAATAGGATTTAGATCAGTGGCGCCTTTCACCTAATTAATGCTGCTATTACAATAAGAGACTGCAGGCACAGACTTACATCAACATATAGCAGAGTTATGCTGTTTAGTGGTGATTAAAACTTCTACTTGAATGACTCGAGGAGAGACGCGGCTGCTATAAAAGCACAGAAGAGCGTCTATGGTATCCCAGAGGAGCAGGAAGTCTAGTGCACGAATAGTGATTATTTTCTGTAGTGTGCAGAAATCAAACTAAGGAAAAACATTGCTGGATTCCGTATTACAGAGCGTGTGGGGAATGGCGGTGTACACTTAGTTCTACCGCGCACCACCGTTGTGTTTTGCTCTTGTTCTGCCATTTTTGAGTTTTAAAACACAAAAATGTTTGCAAGAAATAATAAAATATTTGTAATGCAGGCATAAAAAGTCCTTTTATTATTTTTTGTTTACTGTAATTTTTTTGATTCGTGATAATTTGGTGCTTAAGGCGTAATTGAAATATACTCATCATATTGCCTATTGAACTGCACACAGTAACGCTATTAGGAGCATGCCTGCAGCACTGAGAGACAA
The DNA here is from genome assembly GCF_043380555.1 of Nothobranchius furzeri. Classification (NCBI taxonomy): domain Eukaryota; kingdom Metazoa; phylum Chordata; class Actinopteri; order Cyprinodontiformes; family Nothobranchiidae; genus Nothobranchius; species Nothobranchius furzeri. The sequence goes on along the minus strand of NC_091757.1, from coordinate 54,249,698 downwards.
AACAAAGCTTTCACTGACTATTTCTAAGCAAACTAGACATTTATTTTGTGTCTCTGTGTTATTTAATCTCTTTTAGGTCAGACGTGAATTAGTTTGAGTTTCAGGTGGATAAATTGAAATTGATCAGATTAGAGGAGGCTGTATACACCATCTGTTGTATTGCAAGCTGAGGTGTCAGCTTACCGTCTCACAGGATCTAATATTTCACAGCTACCGCTAACTCAATCTATCTTTAGCATGCCGATTCCTGACTTAGTTTGTCATTTTACGTCAACGCTGCACGGAAATATAAACTTGATGCACAATGTTGTTTTTGTTATTTTGAGTGACAGAACTGAAGAGGTCGTGCTCTGCTAGCTACAGGTGTGGCAGCACAGGAATGGAGCCGAAGAAGCTGGATGGGAGACGTGGAATATGTGCACATGTTAATTAGATTTGCTTCCCATCTGCTCGGGGAGGTCTAATCCCAGGGTTAACACCAGGATTACAGATTAAAAGTTCCAGATGTAGACCAGTAAAAGACAACATTTATCATCAAGATGAATCTTCATGAGAAATGTAAAAATCACCTTTTACTTTCCAGCCCTGCCGCCTTTAGTGCTACCGGGCCTGTAGACGGGTCACATGACTTAACGCTGAGCTGTGATGGACCTTGAGAGGATTTAGCACCCTTCAGGGAAGCTAAGAGCGTAAAATGATTTGTAGGTTACGTAAAACTACCAAACCTTTTCTTTTAATTTTAGCCTCTGTAGAACGTTTCAAAGATTCCTGAAGCCATGAGATGAGTCTGCCTGGTGCTGCTCACACAAGGAGTTCAGCACCTCGGGATGAAAAGGGGACGGGTGGAGTATCTCGATCCGTGTCCGAGTAAGGACACGGCGCTCGTTTTTGTTTAACCGCTTCTCTTTTTGATCCATCCTGCAGAATGAAGACATAGAGCAACAGATCATCAGGGAAACCTTCCACTTGGTGTCCAAGAGAGACGAAAACGTCTGCAATTTCCTAGAAGGTGGAATGTGAGTCATGACTGTCGAGTAGGTTTGTGACGTTAGCCGCGCCAGCAGCTTGGGGTGAAAGTCGCAGCGTTGTTGTCTCTTTAGTGCACTCAAAGCCCCCAGGGTATCTGCGGGTCCTTAAAAAGTCTTAAATTAGCTTTTCCAGATTTAAGGCCTTAAAAATCCGTAAAAATGACAAATAATCCTTAAATACAGTTTCCAGAGTTCTTAAATGACCAAAGACCCAATAAACAAGAATCTTTTATTTCTATAAAATTTTCATGAATGTCTAGTTAGTGTTCTGCATTTTTTGTGTACGATGTTGGCGTAAGCGGAACCGTACACGTTCAGTCGGTTGTGAAAGGGGGCTATTTTTAGATGAGCACGTTAGCTGGTTAAGCTAGTGGGAGGTTGCGCCATGGGGAAGTGCAAGTTTAATGGTAACTAGTTGGCTAATCCCACGATCGCGGCGTGGTTGGCACCGGTTCCAGGCAATAGCTGGAAATTATAGCTTAAATGTAATTTTTAAAAATGATAAATGGCCCGCACTGGTATAGCGCCTGTCAGAGTAAGGACTCCAAAGCGCTTGACACTACAGTGTACCATTCATCCATTCACACACTGATGGTGATGAGCTACAATGTAGCCACAGCTGCCCTGGGGCGCACTGACAGATGTGCCGCCGGTCCCTCCGACCACCACCAGCAGGCAAGGTGGGTTACGTGTCTTGCCCAAGGACACAACAGCAGAATTCTCTGTCCGGAGCCGGGATCGAACCTGCAACCTTCCGATTACTGGACTACCCGCTCAACCTGTTGAGCTACTGCTGCCCTGCTTAAATAGCTTAAATCTGGTCAAAGTGGCCTTAAAAAAGGTCTTTAAAAGTCTTAAGTTTGGCTCCATTAAACCTGCAGATACCCTGTCTGACTGACTCGTGCTTGAAGAACCTCTGTGTGCAGCTTCTGTGCACGTTACACTTCCTGTAATAACAGAGACGCAGCCTCAGATTTCTTATCAGCAGCTTTTTATCGGCTTTATCTGGTTTTCTGTCTTCAGCAGCTGAAAACATCCTGTTGTTTCCCCGTTCCTGTTGGTGTCATAACGGTTATTACCAGGTTATTACCAGGCCAGAGGGCAGGGTTCACAGATAAACGTCGGGATTTCAAATGGACTAATCCAACTCCTGGATGAATGAATTTCCTGCTGCTGTTTGACAGCCGCTTTGTTTTTATTTTTGTTTTTTAGGTTGATCGGAGGATCGGACTACAAGCTGATCTACAGGCACTACGCCACGCTGTACTTTGTGTTTTGTGTCGACTCTTCGGAGAGCGAATTAGGAATTTTAGACTTAATCCAGGTGAACTCGCAGGCTCTTCGTTTTCTGTATTTTTATACGTTATGTTTACATTTCCAACTGTTTTTTTGCATTTTCAGGTATTTGTGGAAACGCTGGACAAATGCTTCGAGAACGTCTGTGAGCTTGACTTAATCTTTCATGTGGACAAGGTGGGAAGTTCTTTCATGTGGCTGTGACACTTTGATCCTACGGACCCGTGCAGCGATATCTGAGCCGCTTCTTTGATTATTACCTGATTTATATGCTTTTTTCTGCATCAAACATATTCCGCAAAAATGAAAAATCATGATTATATCAAGTCGTCCTCCGTCACACGACAACAATCAGACATTTTAATATTTATGACAATCGTTTTCAAACGTAGACTACATACAGTACATAAGATGGATGGAGTCTCCGTAACGTTACCTGTAAGTTTCTGAAGAACCGGATTGTGGCCAGTTCCCACCACCGCCGTCTTGGCAGCGTCACATGTCTCGTCACGCCTGGAAAATACAAAAATAGGCAAAGAGGTGGAGCAGAGGCGGGGGCTGTGAGGGAGGAGGCAGATGATTGACATCCATCAAACTCTGAGCCGATGTAGCTACGAGCTAACGAAAGCTAACAAAACGTTGATTGGCGCTTTTATCCATAAAAACTGTAGTGAAGTGACTCGGCTTTGCTCTGCCTTCAAGGTTGTAACACTTTAAACGTGAGGCCGAGGCTAAGGCCTTCCCTGGAGCAAGCAGGAGGCAAGCCGCTAGTGCTAGCGGCTAATGTCAACCCAAAGGACACTGTCCTATTTATCCTTAATTTCAAGCTTCAGTTATCTAAACATGAGTTACAAAAACATTCACCCTCTCAGAGTTGTCATGAACTTGACCTTGTTGTTCGTTCATGCCGCTTTGCGCTGTATAACATACGAAAGATCAGACCATACCTAACACAACATGCCACCCAGCTCCTGGTGCAATCTACTGTCATCTCCCGCCTCGATTACTGCAACGCCCTTCTAACTGGTCTTCCAGGCTGTACTGTGAGACCTCTTCAAATGGTCCAGAACGCAGCGGCGCGTCTGGTCTTCAATCAGCCTAAAAGAGAACACGTCACCCCTCTGTTCATTGAGCTCCACTGGCTACCGCTAGCAGCACGCGTCAAATTCAAACTGCTAACACTAGCATACAAAGTCCGAGACGGTACGGCTCCCATCTACCTGAATCCTCTTGCAAAGGCTTACGTCTCGGCCCGGCCGCTCCGGTCATCACAGGATGGTCGGCTAGCAGTGCCTACACCACGCTCAGGACAATCCAGACTCTTCTCATGCATCGTTCCACAAATGTGGAATGACCTTCCAAGCACTACCAGAACAGCGGCTTCCTTTTCAATTTTCAAGAAACTCCTGAAGACCCTGCTCTTCAGAGAGCATCTTCTTAACTAGAACCCTCCCTGCACCCGTCCCACCTCTCTACCGTCCACTCCTTGTTCCCTCCTCTCCATGATTGATGTCAAGTTGTTGTTGTTGTTAGCCTCAAGGGCAACATGCCGATTATCACTTGTAAGTCGCTTTGGACAAAAGTGTCTGCTAAATACATAAACATTAAGCCTAAAATGTTACCAGGCTGGTAACATGTTGTCAATAAAGACTTGCTCCTCTCTGGAGCAGCCCCTAGTGGAAGAGGGAGGAACTACAATCAGTCACTTCCACGTTGGCTTTGCTTTTGGCGGTCGGAGTTTCCTCCGTGTTTTTAATCAAATCTAACAAACCTGACGTCTTTACGGTCCCGTAGCTTCCTGTGAAAGGTGTTGCTACCTTTTTGTTTTGTTCCAAATTTGCCTAAACTGCCTTACATAATCAAATCTGAAACTATTCCACTCTTCCAAACATTAAAATATGATACTGTAATTTCTTTGTTCAGTAAGCATGTGACTCTGGAACCGGGGCTAGAGGTTAGTAGAAGTGTAAAAGGAGGATGTTTTGCTCGTAAAAGTTAATTTTTCTCAAATTATGACTTTATACGACATGATTAGAAGTCATGGAGGGCATCAGTTCCTGTGCAGATATCTGAAGGAACAACAGATTAATAAATAACCCTAATGGCAGCAATGTTCAGTGTTTTTGTTCAGAGGGACAACATTTAACTTGGTTCTGTATGAAGACTGAAAATGTGTTTTATTTCTGAATTACTGCATGATGAAGCTGTTTTAGTGTTAAAATAAACATTTAAAGAAATAACTGTTGGTAAAGACAGCTAGTTGCATTCACACATCTGTGCAAACAGGAAGTGTGTTTGAGCAACACGTCGTGCTGAGCCTGACGGTTTTCTGATGGAAAACAGGTCAAATTAACTTGTTAGACATGAAGGAAAGGAAATTTAAAAGCTGTTTTCCACAAAATTCTGGCATTTGTAGGAAATTATATTAATGAATTAATTGAAATAAGAAACAAAAAATAACTATTTTTAATTTCCGGTGATGCTGCATCGTTATGTGAAGAAGTATGGCTACTTGTACCATAGTACATTTTATTATTCACAGAAATGCAGTTTTTGTGTTAAAAAGAAAAAAAAACTGATTTAAGAAAAAAAAAACACGTTTTTAATTATTAGTTAATTTTTTTATTATAAGAAAGGTTTAAGCGTTGTTACGACCCCGACAGGAGGTGTTAAATTGTGAAGGAGGGGGTAACATATAAACACGACAGTAGATTAAAAATGACGGCCGTAACACATTTAATTATTTTTTGAGCCACTACTTGTTAAAACAGAGATTTTAACCCTCTGGGGTCCGTGGACGCGTATCCGCGTCTTCTGAACAGGTCTGATTTGGGACGCTGTAGCAGCAAGACTCCGCCTCCCTGAGTTTCGGTTTCAATTCAGCTTTAAAAAGGAGATTATAAAGTAAACCCCAGTTTTTAAGTTGTGTTAATAGGCGACGTAAAAGCGGAGTTATACTAAACTAAAAAACGACCTATTTTTAGACAATCTGATAACTTGTCAAAACAGCAGTTTAGTGATCCGTGAGAGGGAATGTGCTCGTGAACATAAAAACCCACAAAAACACGAGATCCTTTTGCTGTTGGTGGAAGTCTCACGTATTCAGCTGATAAAAAGCATCATTATGTAGCTGAGAGAGAGAGGAAGGCCGCACGAGTAACGAGATGTGCGCAAAAAGGAGCCGCTTGGCGGGGAAAGGAGTGGCGCGAACGGAGTAACAACAAACAGTTAGACAGATATTGACGGTAAACTTCATATTTTGGAGCGATCCGGACAGATATATCGTCTCTGCAGTTTAGTAGGCTTTTATTAGGCTTATATAAAGGATGATGAGAAGGATAAATGTCCACCAGGCAGTCCAGATAGTACGGCTGTTTTTTGAACCGGAAGCAGAGGAAGTGGGCGGAGACTCACAGCCGGAGTCTGAGGCAAATAGCGAGGATGTTGATGACGATGTGGCAGATCCATCCTTCCTCATAGAAGAGTTGGGTCATGATGAGGCAGAGGATGACGGCAGAGATGCAGCTCCTCGGAGATCCAACAAGAGGAGTGGGCGGCGCAGCGCAGCTGTCAGACTCGATCTCCGTAGCGTGAGACAGAGCCACTCCCCACTCCAAAATGCATGTACATTATTGCCAAATTAATAAAAATAAATATAAATTCAGATAGTCCAGGTTGTCCTGAAAAAATGATACCCCATAAGGCAAACTTTATCGTTTTTATTAGAAAAACCAAAATGAGTCAAAAATGGCGATTTACACCCTGGACCCCAGAGGGCTAATAATTTACTTTTTAATTAATTATTTGCTATATTTATTCATATTTTTTTTTATAAATGTACAGTCTAGATTACCATTCTAAATTATAAAAAACATTCGTCATAAATGTTTGTTGGTTTCACAGTAAAATAAACAACTTTTTTCCAGTTCGGATTTTATGTTTTTGAGTGATTTACGGTCTAATATGCTACTCATTTATGTCCAAATATAAAAAAATAAGTATAAATTCATAAAGTCCAGGTTGTGCTGAAAAGATTGATACCACATAAGGCAGTGGTGATGGTTTTTATTTTGGAAATACAAAGGAAAACTCTAAATTAGTCAAAAACGGCAAATTACACCCTGGATCCCAGAGGGTTTTAACGTTTATGAGGTCCCACTAATCCCAAATAGCCGGAAAAACTAAAGTACAGCAAAAACAAAATTCCAGGGTCCTCGTTCATCAACCATACTTACGAACAGACCTGTGTGTAGGAACGGTTTTACGCATCGTGTGGTTTGTCATTTTGTTTCTGTGTGTGAAAATGTTTCTAAATATGAGAAAAGCTCAGACCACGAGTACAAACAGCATCTAGTTGTAGAACGGGGGAACTGCAGTACTGAAGGTCTCAGTCGTACACACACGTTCCTCATCCGTAAATTATTTTACCCAATAAATAATTATGTGAGTGGAAAAACAGCTTTTTCACGTAATTGTTGCTAAAACCAATAAAAGGCACACGTGACCGACGGGAATCTGACATCATATCAACTATGAGAACTAGGGATGCACCGATACCGATACTGGTATCGGTATCGGTAAAAGTTAACCGATACCAGGAACCGATACCAATGCAGTTGCTCGAAAATGACTTCACTGTAACTTGTCATTTCTGTTCACCTAATATTTTAATTTAGTGATCATTTATATTAACATATTTTACTTTTTATCTACCTCACAGTCTTTTCCTGTTGAAAACAGAAGAAAATAAAATCTGTATTCCAATTAATTGCATTTTTTTGTGTGGTAGAAGTATTGGTATCGGTAATCTGTATCGACAAGTACCCAAATCCAAGTATCGGTATTGTATTGGTTTGGAAAAAAGTGGTATCGTTGCATCCCTAACGAGAACCCCCCAGAACCTCCTCTGCTCCCCGATCATACGTGTTGCCAAGGTAACCAGCTCAGAAGGGGCTGCACTCTCGGACAACATTTCCACATAAACTCTAAACAGAACAACACCTTAAATGTAAAATGTAAATGACAACCCGTTACTTTACAATTGATCATATTCAATATTTATTCATTCCTGACAGGAACCTCTCCTCTGTCCCGACCGCGTTTATAACCCCTGCAGCTGATTTGGTTCTTTTGCACTGGCCAGTGTCTCGTTCTCTCGGTCAATAAAGTTTCATTTTATTTTTTTGGGAAATACCCAGGGAATTCCCTCATGAGCTGAGGGCTTAGCGTGACCAAATATGGTTAATTGAGGGTGTTTCTATGTGTAAATGACTGAGAACGGACACGAGCACCTGGTTACGCACAGGTGGGATTTATCATCAGAGGGTTGCGGAGGAACGTGCGTACGAGAGGCCGGCGCGTGTTTCATAAATCCGGTTTTTGACTCTTCGTACACACATTCAGAATGTCATTCACGGGAAAGAAGATAGGACAGTTCCTGCGAGCGTTTGATAAATGAGAGCCCGGGTCTCAGGAGGTCACCTCTAGCTGTCATAACTCAACGAATGTTTGATAATCTTCGTTTGTGATGTGGATGTCTCCATCAGGTCCACCACATTCTGGCGGAGATGGTGATGGGCGGGATGGTCCTGGAGACCAACATGAACGAAATCATCACACAGGTGGACCTCCAGAACAAGATGGAGAAGTCCGAGGTAAGCGTGTCCCTGCACCCTTCCACCTCAGGTTGTGTGTACAGTATGCAGGCATGTGTGTATGCTGCACCCCGCATGCCTCTGTCCGGTAACTCCGGATGCTCCGGACCTACTCTTGAGTATTTGTGCTCTTCTCGGTGCCGCCTCCTGCCGCTGAGCTGCTCTCAGATCAAGATGAGGTGTTTTCTAAACTCGCACGCCACCTACAGTTTTATATCCATCACATCTGCACCAATTCGACAGCGCCATCGTCCAACGCATCAGAGTCTGTCACCATGAAACCTCACACCCTGTAAAATTAACACGGACTTCTTCAGAAGAATGTGAGTTTTAGATGCTTTTCAAATGTTGTTTTGGTGTCGGCTCAACGCAAACACGCTGCTTTGTTTTCCACACAGCTTCTGCTAGCAGATAAATGTTCATTTGCATAGCAAAAAGTGAAAGTCCGACACAAAGCAGAGCTGGTTCTGTTAACTTATTCTTTTCTTTGTCTAAATGACTCGATGAACCGATCATTCTTCGTATTTGAAATATGAATCCCTAAAGAATGTTTTTTATAACACCTGAGCTCTTTTATTTGCTTTTAACCAAACAGAATCTCGTTTGATTGGCATTTTCTAGCAACTTTTTGAATTGTTCTTGTCATCGGAGCTGTTCTGTCCCTTCCCTCTTGGACCTATCGTAAACCACAGTTTCTGCTTCACACCGAGCTAAGTGAAATGGACACTGCTCATTTCTGAAACGGTGTCCGCTAAAGAAGAAACACCAACATTGGTCTTCATTTACAAAACATCAGGGTATCTGCAGGTTTAAGGGAGCCAAATTTAAGACTTTTTAAGGACCCGCGGATACCCTGAAACATGCATCCTTTAAACGATCAAACGAATGATTAAATTAACACTTAATTGCAATTAATACCACTTTAACTGCACGTGTGGTGTACTATAGGTCCTTTCACTATCTGTGGAGATGAACTGTAATTACTTTAATCTGCTTTAACATTCCTCATTCCTCTTTTTCCTGACCCTGCCCAGTTCTTTCCATTCTTCTCTCTCTTTACAGACGTTTATCTTTCAGTCTACCAGGCAGGACAGGTAGACACAGGTACTGCTAAATTTACCACCAAATACTGTAACTGAAGTTTACGTCCCCCTTTGAGTCTCTCCACACGGCCCCTTCATGTCTTAGGAAACTGACAACACTAACATACAGCAAGAGTCTTTGATGGCAGACCCACAAATATCGCCCGTTGTGTGTTCACACTGCAGGGAAAATACTAAATACTTCAAGTATCCGGTACTGTAATCAGTATCATTAGATTGGATTGTCTTTCTTGCGCTTGAAAAGGGAATCTTTCACCAGCCAAAGTGTTTCCTGATGCAATAAAGTCAGATTTGTTTTCTTACCCCCAAATTCCACTAGCTCCGCTCCGCTCCGCTCCACCCCCGCCTTCCGCAGCCACTCGCTTCCGAACTCAATTTTTCTTGGTACCCGCTCTACAACGGCTCCGCTCCGGTGCGGAGACCTGAGGGGGGCAAACAAGCATGCGCGGGACTTTCGAGATCTTGCGATACAGTCCGAGCAATAAACGCGGAAGTTAGATCCAAACACCCGTTGTGTGGGAGAAGCATCGGCATGAGCTGTTTAATCTGCCCATCATTTGTGTTGACAGATCAGCAGTGTTTGGATCAACAAAGTGTGACTACTTTGATAGTAGAAACTGTATTTATGGCTTACTTTTGTGCATTTAAACTTCAGCCGCCATTGATAGTTGTTAAAAGTTGTTAAACCTGTGCATATGAAACAAAAAACGCCTTTTGTTTATCGATTTATTGTGAAAAACGGAAGTTGTGCTTGCACCTTTTCCTGTTGGGCGTTGGTGATTTTTGTCCATTTACTGCGGAGGTGCTCCGGCGTCCGGCGAAAATAGGATCGATTCTATTTTTGCCGTATGCCGGAACAGAGGGCGGCGCATGGCACCGCACTGCCGGAGCACGGCTGCAGTAGTGGAATTGCTCTGATTGACTACAACGGGACCGATTTTGCTCCGGCGTTCGTGTCGGAGCGGAGCGGAGCAGAGGTAGTGGAATTTGGGGGTTACACTTTTAGTAGTGGTCATCGCCCCCTGCTGACTGGTAGGAAGAATGCAGCAGTAAAGCCACCACGGCTGTGACGGTCTTGTGTACGTTTGTGGTTTAGACAGTTGGGAGATTACAGCTGTGGCCAAAGTTTTGGGAAAAGACAAAAGTATTACTCATCACAACGTTTGCTGCCTCAGCTTTTCTGATTTGCACAAACTAATTAATTGGCCTCTTTTTCACGAAGATGAATTTAATAAGAAGGTTTCAAGATGCCCAAGAAAGTCCAGCAAGCACCAGGACCTTGTCCTACGTTTGATTTGCCTGTGGGATCTGGGCTCTGCTGGTGCAGAGCTTGCTAAGTAATGGTAGCAGACAGGTGACTTTTGGACAGTAGCCTGCTGACGAGCCACTTTCCTCCGAGAAAAACCTCGAGAGCGAAGGCTAAAGTGAAAACTAAGTGATTCAGAAAGCAAAACCCCCATTAAGTGTGTGTGGTTGTTCGTCAGGAGACCAGTGGACAAGAACCCTCTTTCTCCAATCACTGGTTATGAAGAATGAACTGCTATCAGTTTGGGTTTATTCTAGAAGATGATTGAAAGCACATCAGGAGGAACCGTGAAGGTCTTGAAAAACAAGGACCAACACTACAAATGAAGATGGAAGCCACTTTTGATCGAAATCCAGTGGCGGTTTTATCATTAGGCATAGGTCGGTGGCCGTCTGCGGACCCCTTATGTGGGGGGGGGGGGCCCCCTAGCCCTGACCGCCGGCACCCCTCTGTTAATGCCACAATGGACTATTCCTTTAAGACGCCGATGCACAAACAGGAGGTGATTGGTAGTCATTCCACTCCAATCCAGTTGTTGGTGGTAATGCACCAAATGGTTGTCTGCCAAGTGCCAAAAGACCACAAATAAGAAGAAGAGAAAGCAGAAGAAGAGAGGCGGGAGCGTTTGTAACAAACTCAAAGCGGTAGTCAAAACCTGAAGCATGAAATGGAGTTATCCTAGTGGTTCCAATAAGAGAAAGAAGCAGCTTGCTTCAAAACAGCTTTTCTCTTCACTTCCGACAGTGACGTCGTTTTTCAATGTAAACATCAAAAAGAAGCAGAAAGGAAAGACAGTGGAACATGTTTAAAAGGAGGAAAACATCGACCGAAGTGGAAAATGGAAGAAAAAAAACAAAGGCAAAAGACCAGGAGCACTGTCCGGAAAAAGAAAGAGCAAATTTTGAAAAGCGCTCAAAGGGAGAGAAAGACAGGAAAAGGGCGGAGGACTAATAAAAAGGGAAAATAAGTCGTGGCAGAAGAGGGGAGAGTTTTGCAAATCCAGTTAAACACAAGATTGTCGAGAATTTAGTGTAAGGGGGCCCCATGTCTGTGTTCGCCTTGGGCCCCCAAATTGCTAAATCCGCCACTGTCGAAATCACCAAACGTTATTTTGTGTTACAACCCAGACGTCTAGCTGCAGCATGAAGGATGATTCCGACTGTTCCCAGTTTGTTTTTTAGTCAGAACTAAAGGAGGAGGAGGTGGTAATGGTTTCAGGGTGAAGCAAATGTCTAAAATAACAAACTAAAAGCAACCGTCTGATGTTAATCAGCTGGCCCATCAAGAGTAAACCAAACAACAAGAGCTTACCTCCCTAACTGAGAAAAACAGGAGAAGATGCGGACATAAAATAAACGGCTGTTCACGTCTACAATCTCCTCTCACTTACATTCACACACAAAGTTCTGTACAAACAAAGATGTGGCTGATCGGAGTGAGCAGACAGAACGAGGGTTCACGGCATCGTCCCTTCATAAAGTCACGTCCTCTCGGTCAGCCAGTCCAGATGTTCCGTCCTCCCGTCAGTCATGGACGGCCGCCTGCACGCTAAAAGCTGCACAACATTAATATGCAACAAATTCAAGGCGTAGTTCCGTGAAAAAACATTTTTAATTATTACTTCTGATTATAAATGATGAATCATAATCAGTCACTGAGTTTGCCGTGCAGGCTAATCATGAAAATAGTCTCCTACACCTGTCTCCTGCATTAGCTTCTGATAGAAAACAGACGGTGAAACTCTAGGATTTGAAAACTCTGACAGATCTATGTCACACTTTCACATAACATTCATGGACTCACCCATGTTGACTCACAACGGGGAAGGCTGTTGTATTTTTAGCTTCCAGGAAACGGCAGATAATGTTTTGGCTAGCAGATGCTAACATTAGCATTAGCAGTTCCACCACACAGCAGAACTCCTCCAGGTTTGTGTTGTTTGTGGAGATAAAATGTCCACGTTGCAAGTCAGCGGTAGAGTCGTGTTGCTGTTAGCCAGTCAGAGGTGAGATGTCCAAATATCAGAAAATAAGACTCCAAATCCCGCCGTCTGAGTCTCAGCTCTGATGTGGCTCAATTCTAGGTCTCGAAACAGGCGCACTGGAGCTTTTTTTTAACTCAAAATGATAAATGACCCGCACATGTATAGCGCCTCTCAGAGTACGGACTCCAAAGCGCTTTAAACTATCATTCATCCATTCACACACACACGTTCACACACTGATGGTGATGAGCTACAATGTAGCCACAGCTGCCCTGGGGGTGCACTGACAGAGGCGAGTTGCTCAGAGAGCAACGTACAATGCATTCATTTCTATTATAGACCACTGCAAATGTTTTGATGAAATATGTGAACCAGATCTTTTAAGACCACAGTTGTTTCATTTGATTGATGTCAATAATAAGAAACATTTTTGGAAAATTCCTAAAAATTAATTTATCTGTTTTTTTTTCAAATGAACTCTTCAGATATTTTTTGCATAAACTCAATCTAATCATCAATAAAAGCGTTTTGAACCTATGAAGTCCTCAATTCTCCTTCTGTTTGCATCACAACAGACTAAAAGGTGCAAAAACGCAGCAGCAGCAGCAGCACTTGTGTCGTTCTTAAGTGTTTTGGCCACGGCTGTAAACGAATCATGTATTGTGATTAAAGCGAAGCTCAAACTAACTTACTGCCTTCTCTTTAATGATATGTTCGCATTAGGTCACACGGAGTGAAACTGCATGTAGTTTCAGTCACGATTGGTTTTAAAGCCGTTTCTGCGACGCACCACTGACTCGTGCTGCGTCAGCATTCCTCCTGTTTAGTGACTCGGCCGTCGTCCCATCCAACCCAGGTCTCCTTGATTCCTGGCAAAGGAAGGTATTTCCTTTAGACAAACAGCCCATTGAAACAACCTTGTGGGAAAGGGAAGCGGATTTATCTGCATGCCAAACATACTTTGCATCACGCTGTGATTTTAATTTCTGCGTCGCTCTTAGGCTGCAAACACACTCCGCCATATTTTGGGTCTGCCTGCTAAAGATTCCTTTTGGGGGTTTCTCTAACATCAGTGATTCTCAAACGTCTGCGTTTTATGCTTGAGACTAAAACTTCTAACTGACCTTTTGCCCCAAATACTCAACAAGCTTTGCCTAAAACTGAAAATTCCCATCGAGTTTTACTGTGAAGAGCCTCCTCTGCCCTGAGAATAGATCTTGCGTTGTAGTTTAGCACCCAGGCTAACAAGCTTCTAATTTTGCTAACACAGATGCGCACATGACGCGAAGTACTCACCCTCTACTCACAAACGTGAATTCAGACAGATTCATTGTAGGGATGCACCGATACCGGTGCCGATACAGATGCCGATACCAGTGTCGGTATTGGTAAAAGTTAACAGATACTGATACCAACGCAGTTGCTTAAAAGTGACTTCACTGTAACTTGTCATTTCTGTTCACCTAATATTTTAGTTTTGTGATCATTTATATTAACATATTTTACTTTTTATCTACCTCACAGTCTTTTCCTGTTGAAAACAGAAGAAAATAAAACCTGTATTCCAATTCATTGCATTTTTTTGTGTGGTAGAAGTATCGGTAATCGGTATCGGCGAGAACTCAGATCCAAGTATCGGTATCGTATCGGTTTGGAAAAAAGTGGTATTGTTGCATCCCTAATTCATTGTAGCTACCGACGTGTGTAGGCTCTTCAGCAGTAGCAGCACATGAGGGGTATAGTATCACCTGCGGTTTTGCTGCTAAAGCTTTAATACACACGTTCTGTACACACACACACACACACACCCATCTATCCAAGCATCACTCGCGTCTTCGTATCCATTTTTCTCCCCCTGCGTTCTTCCCCTTATTGGTCCTCAAGAGTCCGCTGGGTCCACCTTCCAAGCAATGCTGCCTTTTGTCCATTTGTCTAGTTTTTGGCTCAGAACATTAGAATTAGTGAACGAGTAGTCTAGCACAGTGTGTCCTCACAGTTGACTCCTCTAATTGGCTCTGGTTGTGACGTTCATTTTAGAAGTAGTTAGTGCATGTGCATATGAAGCTAACAAGGCATCTGAATGTTCAGCATCTGTTGTGTGTCTCGGTGCTTTTGCATTTTGTCAGCAGTTTACTGTTTTCGGTTTAGCGTTCTGTGTTTTTGTGTGTGCGCTGGTCATTGTATTTTATTTATTTATTGTTTTTGCTGCACAGATTGTTGTTTTTTTTGTGTTTTCTTCACTGGCTCATATCTTATCAACTCTTGTGTTTTGTGTGTGTGTGTGTGTTGGTGTGTGCAGGCCGGTATTGCAGGAGCACCTGCTCGTGCCGTATCAGCTGTAAAGAACATGAACCTCCCGGAAATGCCCAGAAACATCAACATAGGCGACATAAGCATAAAAGTGCCAAATTTACCTTCCTTCAAGTAGCGACTGCGAGATCCTGAGCCTGCGGATGTCAGCCGATGTTTACCCGATGCAGTCCGTTTACCACATGGCTAACTTTTACCTAAACTAAATCTTGAAGGTACTGTGGGATTTGACACTCCCATGTTGTGGCGTTTATCTTTTCGATTGGTCTGTTAAAAGTTTCATTTTTTCTTTGTTTGTTTGAAGGAAATAATGAAGTATTTATTTATCGTTGGTACATTCCTTTACTGGAGGTTGGCTTGTGATGTAAAGCTCCTCCTCTCAAAGATCTGTAGCAGCTTCTTTAGTTACTGAAACCATTTCAGTTACAAGTGTTTACTTCAAAGCATGACCCGCAGAGACGTTTTTGGGACATTTTCACTGATTTGGTTATTCCAACTTGAAGAAATCATTTAAAGAAGAAAGAAAGGTGAAATGATTACGGTTCCAGAATGGAAACAGATCTGCTACGGTGTTACAAAAGACGATGTTGCATTACAGATACTCAGAAATATAAACATATCTAAGTGCTGATTTTCTTTTTCTTACTTGTATGCAAAACATTTTAAAGATGTATCTTGTTTTATTAGATTATTCTTTAATTTTTCATCTGTGCATGATTTTATTTCTCTGCTTTTTCAACAATAAACAGTTTAAAACAACTTCTGTTATCATTTTTGAATCAACCAATGTCTTAAAATAACAGAATGTTTGATACACTAAAATGTACCATTCTTCATTTCGCTGGCTATCCATGGTTCTTTTGCTGTGTTATTTATTACAAGATGTAACAGGTTTACCAAGTAGAATGGGAATTTGTAAGTATGAAAACATGTTGGCTCCTCCTTGAACCGTCACCTTATCTTGGTGGAGGAGTTTGAGTGCCCTAATGATCCTAGGAGTTATGTTGTCTGGGGCACTTTGTGCCCCTGGTAAGGTCTCCCATGACAAATTGGTCATAGGTGAAGGGTGAGACAGAACGGTTCAGAAGGTCTTTCATGGATGTAAATTCAAAGAGTCTGAGTACCCGGCCCGGAGGGTTACCGGGGAAGGAGCAGGAGCTTGTGGCAGAGGTTGAGCAGTACCAGTTAGATATAGTCGGACTCACCTTGACACATAGCATTGGCTCTGGAACCCAAGTCCTTGAGAGGGGTTGGACACTCCTTTGCTGGAGTTGCTCCGGGTGAGAGGCGGAGGGCTGGGGTTGGATTTTTGTTAGCCCCAAAACTCTGCCTGTGTGTTGGGGTTTACCCCGGGGGACGAGAGGGTAGCTTCCCTGCGCCTTTGGGTTGGGGAACGGGTCCTGACTGTTGTTTGTGCTTATGGGCCAAATATCAGTTCAGAGTACCCACCCTTTTTGGAGTCCCTGGGACGAGTGCTAGATAGTGCTCCATCAGGGGACTCCATTGTCCTGCTGGGGGACTTCAATGCTCACGTGGGCAATGACATCTTGACCTGGAGGGGTGTTATTGGGAGGAACGGCCCGCCTGATCTGAACTCGAGTGGTGTTTCGTCATTGGACTTCTTTGCAAGCCGCAGTTTGGCCATAACGAACACCATGTTCGAACATAAGGATGCCCATCGGTACACTTGGTACCAGGGCAGCCTAGGTCGCAGGTCGATGATAGACTTTGTAGTCGTTTCATCTCATACGAAACATCGATAGTTGAATACCATACCAACTTTATTTATAAAGCACATTTAAAAACGGCATGGCAGCCAACCAAAGTGCTGTACAGAATAAAATGTAAAAACACAATATAAAACAATACACGGTCAACAATAAAATACACAACAAAGCAGATAATCACAGCCAATAACAGGACACAGTAAAATAATAAAAGTCAGGGATTTGAAAATGCCTGGTCATAAAAGTGAGCCTTAAGTAGCGTCTTGAAAGGAGGAGGAGGAAGGTGCCAGCCTCACTGAAAGAGGAAGAGCATTCCAGAGTGTCGGAATCTCAGATTGAGGAGGAGCAATGTGGTTTTCGTCCTGGCCGTGGAACTGTGGACCAGCTCTATACCCTTGCAAGGGTGATGGAGGGGGCATGGGAGTTTGCCCAACCAATCCACGTGTGCTTTGTGGATTTGGAGAAGGCTTATGACCGTGTCCCCAGGGGCACCCTGTGGGGGACGCTCCAGGAGTATGGGGTGGGTGGCTTTCTGTTAAGGGCCTTTCAGTCCCTTTACCAGAGGAGCGTGAGATTGGTCCGCATAGCCAGTAGGAAGTCGGACCTGTTCCCGGTGAGGGTTGGACTCCGCCAGGGCTGCCCTTTTTCACCGGTTCTGTTCATCACTTTTATGGACAGAATTTCTAGGCGCAGCCGTGGTGTGGAGTGTGTCGAGTTTGGTGGCAGGAGAATCTCGTCTCTGCTTTTTGCGGATGATGTGGTCCTCCTAGCTTCATCCAGCTCTGACCTTCAGCTCTTGCTGGGTAGGTTCGCGGCAGTGTGTGAAGCAGCTGGGATGAGGATCAGCACCTCCAAATCTGAGACCATGGTTTTCGACCGGAAAAGGGTGGCTTACTAACTCCGGGTCGGGGGAGAGGTCCTACCTCAAGTGGAGGAGTTTAAGTATCTCGAGGTCTTGTTCACGAGTGAGGGTAGGAGGGATCGGGAGATCGATTGGTTCGGCATCTGCAGTGATGCGGACGCTGAGCCGATCTGTCGTGGTGAAGAGGGAGCTGAGCCAGAAAGCCAGGCTCTCGATTTACCGGTCGATCTACGTCCCAATCCTCACCTATGGTCATGAGCTTTGGGTAATGACCGAAAGAACGAGATCGCGGATACAAGCGGCCGAAATGAGTTTCCTCCGTAGGGTGGCCGGGCTCAGCCTTAGAGATAGGGTGAGGAGCTCGGACATTCGGGAGGGACTCGGAGTAGAACCGCTGCTCCTCCGGATCGAGAGGAGCCAGTTGAGGTGGTTTGGGCATCTGGTCAGGACGCCTCCTGGATGCTTCCCTGGGGAGGTGTTTCGGGCATGTCCTGCCGGCAGGAGGCCCCCGGGTCGACCCAGGACACGTTGGAGAGGTTACATCTCCAATCTGGTCCGGTAACGCCTTGGAGTCCTGCCGGAGGAGCTGGTGGAGGTGGCCGGGGAGAGGACGGTCTGGAGCTCCCTAGTTGGGATGCTGCCCCCGCGGCCCGGACCCGGATAAGCGGAGGAGGAGGACGATGACGACGAAAACATGTTGGTAAGTTTTATCTAATCTTTGTTCATATAAAAATGTAATTTGTATTAAGTAAATTTTGCTGAAACATAAACCATGAAACGGCCACGGTCAGTCTCCATGAATGGAAGGCCAATAATATTGTAAAAAAAGATCTTTTTGTGACTTTTAAAATATTTCCTTTCTAAATACAGATAAACAGTACATTGGTATATATTTTTTTAAATTAATGCTGAACATACCAAAACCTAGTCTTTGCCCAACAGCCAGGTTGAGGAAAAGGCAACGTTTAGGTTGACTGAGTGGTCAAAACTCAAACCTGAAATATTTTCTAATAAATTGTTATGATAAATGGCCACAGAATACTGGAAGACGTGCATTTTTTTTATCGTTAAGGAATACACGACTTAATCCCGTTTCTTTTGACCTCTGCGCATTTGTTTTAAAGTTACATTTTTGTACAACGCCCTTTACGTAGTAACGCGCATTCTTTTATATACTTTATTAAAACGCTAAAATGCTGCCACATTTGGATAAAAGTTAAATAAATGAAAGTAAAATTAAAAAAATTTATCTTGTTCCGTACAACTGCAGCTTCACTGCGCATCCTCACCACGCACGGTCGACTGTCACGTGATCCGTCTCGTGACAACCGGAAGAAGGAATATCAACAGTGTGGATGATGTGACATGTATCAAGTCTTCATTTAGAAAAATAATGACTTCCATCATAAAAGAAACACAGAGGTGACAATTTCTTCTTTATCCAAGGACAACGAGTCTTAGGCTGGCTAACGTTAGCATTTAGCTTCCTGACAGTAGTTTATTAAACATCGTTACGGATTTATTTGTACAATTTCCAGTTTTCTCTTTGAATGAATACATTTTAGTGTTTGTCTGGAGTTTCTTGTCATTTCGGTAAAAACGCTCAATAGGAATTGATGTTTATTCGATTGAAACGTCGTCGTGAGCCTATTTGAGTATTTAAACGTGATTTCTAGATGTTTCATGAATTGAAACTAAGCAGTAAAGCACCACATAACTCACTGATTCTGACGATCAAAAGTTTAAATCTACACTTAGAGCATTTTCCACAATAGAGCTGGTTTACTTTGAAGGAGCAAACTACCTTGGATAAGTACGCACCTCACCCCCAAGTTTGTTTTATGTTTATTGTCAACGTTTTAAAGCTCCGTCCATATAAACTCTTTATTTACTGTATCTGTGACAACATTCGGCTCCGTTTCTGTGTCTCCCTTTTGAAATTTGAGCATCGTCTGCATTTGTGACTCTTCTTTTCCAACAGCATCAAAGAAGCTGTGACTTTTATCAATGAGATCGATGCCAACAAATTCCCCAGGCTGATCTCTCGAATCATTCAGAAGCTTCATTTGAAGGTAGGGAAGCTGCATCCTGCCTTCTGAGGCCTGCAAAGCTGCTGCAGTGACTCTGCAGCATTAGTCAGACTCTGCTCTAATATGTTCACCTTCCTTCCTTCTCGGCTTTTGTTTTCATCATTAAACAGCATTAATTTGCCTTGTTTGAAGCATTTTTTCTGAAGTGTGATCACTATGACGTTATAGTTTATGAAGCAACAAATCCATATTAATGAGCCAAAAATGTAATACACTAGGGCTGGGCGATATGGCCTCAAATCTAAATTGCGATGTAATCTGAAGCATGTGCGGTAACGATATATGTTGCAATATATTTTTTCCTCTGTTTATATGCCAAAATGACATGCCTTTAAATATCCTCATGTGGCAAATATGTGCCACTTGAGGCATATAGGCCTCCTCCTCCGCCCACTCCATGCTTGCAGTCACTGTCATTCTGTTGTCCCAATGTCAGCAGGGTGCACATCTTAGGCCCCGTCCACACGTAGCCGGGGATCTGCCAAAACGTAGATATTTTTCTACGTTTTGGCCTGTTATCCACACGAAAACGGAGTTTTTTCACACGAAAACGGATCTTTTAAAAAACTCCGGCCAAAGTGAAGATCTGCGTTTTCTCCGTTTTGGGTGTCTGTGTGTGGACAGACAAAACCGGAGTTTTAAGGTCCGCAACGCCACTTTCCACGACAAAAAAATGCTGACATCACGTGTGCGACCTGTGTTTACACTAGCCGACAGCATGGATGCCCTCAGAGCTGCGCTCGCTTTATCAGCTGTCCAAGCGCTTTCTGCTTGTTTGTTTTTGCAAGCGGAATTACGTTCCTTGCGGAAGACCACAGACGAAGGACGAGGTTAAGAACGAGGGAAGTACTGCCGCCTACAGGTCTGGCATGTCCTTAACAACGTATTTATCCGGGTACGTGTGGACAGAGTTTTTTTTAAAACGAGGTGGTGTGGATGCAAGTTTTTGGAGGGGGCGGATATTCGTTTTTAAAAAAAAAACCCGGCTACGTGTGGACTAGGCCTTAGTGATGTCATGTGTTATCGCTATATCGCGGTATTGCGATATAGCCAAAAACTCTTTCATTACCCAGTTTTATATCGTTTCTACCTTATATCGTTTATATTGCCCGCCCCTATAATATACCACATAAAACTTTGTGAAAGCTAACTCTGACGTTATTAGCTTGCCGAGCAGAAAAAGTCACAGATGTTTTCACATTTACACAGTTTTTATTTCTTCCTTGCAGGGAGAGAGAACGTTCAGCGAAGAAGAGGAGCAAAAACTCCGAGCTGCTCTGTCTTTAGATAAACGTGCTCTTAACCTGGTCCTGGAAACCTCTGCCTTTATTCTAGAGCAGGTGTGTGTCTGTCGTCTTTACTGACATTATTTAGAGGATTGAGTTCATATTTATTCGTTTGCTGTATCATGTTGTTGAAAGTGTTGATGGAAGAAAATTAAGGAACATTTTTTAATGCTTTTTTATAATTATGACTTTAATCTCAGCAGTTATGTTTCAGTGTCGACAGACTTGTCTTTTTTAAAGGTTACTATATTTAAATTCTTTTACATTATTTTTCATAAAAATCCACACAAAACTACAAATCTACAAGATAAACTGTATTTGGGTACAGCTGAAACAGGGTGGGACTCGTTTCAGAAGTTTCTGCATTCGTTTTCCTGCAACTCACAAGAAATGTGATGATTAAATTAGCATAATTATCAAAACAGCAACAGATAAGATCTCTTGTTTCTCCAGCTGGTGTCACTGTTGTGTTTCTGATCATATTTTCTTGTACGTATCTAACTCTGTAGGCTGTGTATCACAACATAAAGCCAGCCGCTCTGCAGCAGCAGCTGGAGGTGATCCATCTAAACCCAGAAAAAGCAGAGGTGTTCTCCCAAAGCTGGGCCGCTGCCGGACCTGAGCTCGTAGAGAAGCTGAAGCGTAATATCTTTGCCCCTAAGAAGGTAGGCAAAGATCCAGCCGCTGTTTATTAAGTGTTATAAATAAACTTTATTTATATAGTGCCAACTTTACAAAGCAAAATAAATCTAATTTAACTTACTTATCAGTGCACTGAGTTCAGGTCATTATTTCAGTCAGTGAAAAGTTTTCCATCTGAGGAAATCCAGCAGACTGCATCGAGTCGGCGACTTGTTGTGTTAGAGTTTTTACAGCGATCTCCATACCAAGCAAGAATGTAACAACAGTGGAGAGGAAAACTCCTAGCTTAGAAATGTAGACAGACAGCAGCAGAAGCAAAAGGATTTGGCTTTGCATGTTGGTCTAGCCACCCAGTCCGACCAGTCTTTGCCTTGCCAGTCACAGTGGTGTGGTGGGCAGAAAGTTGCTGCAGCTGAGTGAAAAACAAAGATGGTGACGGCTTATTTGTAATGGCTTTGGCATTGACTTTAGGGCTGCAGCTACCGAATATTTTTGTAATCGAGTACTCTATCGAATATTTTATCGATTAATCGAGTACTCTAATAAATTACCCTTTTGCGTTTGTAAACCATTATATCAAATAGCATGTTATAAAATATGAAAGACCTCTTAAAATGAGCACGCAATAGCCAGTTATTCTTCAAGTTTTATTCAAAATTAGTTTTCAAAACTTCAGCACTTCAACTTTGCAGTAAACAAATGCGAGCGGCTGCGGCCCAAACGGCACCAGAACCGCTCACGGCGCATGCACAAACATGGCTCGCCAGCTATTTCCCTATTAACACACGTCCGTTTTAATTTCTACACTTTTTTTCTCACACTAACAAGGATTGTCAAGAAAGCATGTTTGCCGTGGTTATGTCCAATTATACTGATCGCAAAACATTTATTTACTTTCTTTCGTTTTCCTCCCTAACTCATAAACACCTGTGTCCTCCTGCAGCAATCCCGAGGGTCAACACACGTCAATAACAACACAATAAAAAGTCTGACGTGTTGTAAAAACTGTTATTTTTAGCACATTTTAAGTCCGACGTGTTGCTACCAGACATACGGTGTGAGCTGAAACCGAGTGCTACAAACGAAAAAGTTGCACAGTGTCTGCAGAATATATAGAAATACAGGCTAAAATGCATTATCTTGTAGAGGCTCCGAGTCCGCTTGCAGAAGTGACATTTACATGTGGATGTTTCCTGGTCAGGTGCTGCAGCATGGAGGATGTGGTGTTGTTGTAGGCTACATCCAATTTACAGTATTTATACTGGACTACGTTTTCCGCCTTACGACGTGAAAAATGGTCTCACGCCTTTGACAATTTCTGTCTTTTTCACACTCCACCGGGGTCCACGTTGTCCTCCATGGTTTAAGAGAAAGTTAAGTTACATTCGCTACTCGTGTGTGCATTCAGTGCAGTGTGTATGTGCGTCACTTAATTCGGTCCGGGTGAAACATGACCCTGGGTGATTGCAAAGCCATGAATTAATTAAACATGAATTAAACGAAGCCTCGAGGCAGAGAATTTGACTCGAGGATTTTTTGTACTCGAGTTATTCGAGGTACTCGAGGAATCGTTTCAGCCCTAATTGACTTTGAGTGGAGAACAGATAGAGGTACTTAAGTCCTTTTTCTAGAAAACGGATGTATTTGCGTCTTTGGTGATGCGTGGCAGACTTCCCCGTTGACTGACATCTGTATTGGTGAGTACATCAAGTTGTTCCTTGTCCAACTTCGTACGGAGATAGTTTGAAAAGACATCCGCCGATTCCGCCACACAACCGAGCCCTCTCTATGAGTTGTGGCCAGACTATATATTCACATATGTAGGATGGCTTGCCAGGCTAGAAATCTCATTAACTCATTCACTGCCAGCCGTTTCCTGATCAGAAAAGCCCTTTGCTGCCAGCGTTTTTCAGCGTTTTCACTGTTTTTTTTAAAATAGTCACAGAATGTTGCGCGCTAAGATGATATCAACACCAAAACTACCAAAACAAAAAGTAGATTCTCCTCTTACATCAGGAAGAATCCGCGCGTTTTGAGTGTTGTACGTCCATTGTCGAATTGTGATGGGCAGAAGCTTTTCCGGTTCGCGCCTCACTTTTATTTACAGCAGCGGCCCAAAACGATCTCCTAACACATGGATTCTCTGCTTCCTGATCACGTGACGAGTGACGTATGCGGATGAAGATCGGCTTTAGAGCTGGGGTGTTTGTTCTCACGGTGCGGGGGCTCGTTCCGACGCCCACACAGTAAAAAAATGCAAATGACGACTTTAGTCGTCAATGGCAGTGAACGAGTTATCAGGAAGAAACTTCCATCAGAACCGGGCTCAGTACGAGCAGCTGTCAGCCACAACTGACTGGCGGTTTGACAAGGCAGAGCAGACACACACACACACACACACACATGCACGCACGCACTCGCGCGCACGTACACACACATGCACAAATAAATAAATAATCCAATAAATCTTTACACCATCTGATGCTTTAGGGAAATTAAGCTAACGTTACGGTATTTGTATAGAATTCCAAAGGCTCATCCACACATCCCGCATTGAAAATTGAAAATGTTTGGTGTGTCACACAGAAAAATCAAATCAAATCACTTTTATTGTCACTTCACATGTGCAGGTACACTGGTACAGTACATGCGAGTGAAATTCTTGTGTGCGAGCTTCACAGCAACAGAGTTATGCAAAAATACAGTAACGTAAAAACACGCAAAATATAAAAATGGCTAATCTAAGTAATAATATGTATAAGTTGTAATGTATATACATTACTAAATGTTAATGCAAGTATATTATTATTTTTTTTAATATATTGTTCTACGTGTGAGTGTGTGAGTGTGTGTATAGTGTGTATATACGTGTTTTACAAATGAATAAAGTAAACAATAAGATAAGAGATATAAAATATACAGAGGCTGGTATGTGCAAAACAGTGGCATTAATGTACAGTATGGAGTGTGTAATGTTGGAGTTTCAGTAGTGAGGGTGAGGTGTCTGCGCCGTGTTCAGCAGTCTGATGGCCTGATGAAAAAAGCTGTCCCTCAGTCTGCTGGTTCTGGACCGGATGCTGCAGAACCTCCTTCCTGATGGAAGTAGTCTGAACAGTTTATGGCTGGGGTGACTTGAGTCCTTGATGATCCTCCCCGCTTTCCTCAGGCACCGCTTCCTGTAGATGTCCTGGAGGGAGGGAAGCTCACCTCCTATAATCCTTTCTGCACACCGCACTACTCTCTGGAGAGCTTTGCGGTTGTAAGCGGTGCTGTTGCCATACCAGGCGGAGATGCATCCAGTGAGGATGCTCTCAATGGCACAGCGATAGAAGGTCCTGAGGATGCGGCGGCTCATGCCAAATCTTTTCAGTCTAATTTGTGTTCTAATTCAGATTGACCTGCTTCTGGATTCATTCTGACCAATCCTTGCATCACAAATCTGTATTTTCATAAATCGTTTTTCTTTTTCTAACTTTTCACAAGAGTGACACTTCAAACGGTATACCTTTCAGAGAACAAATCTAACAAAGGGTAGATATACGGCATGTTCACGTTACGCTGGAGTTCAGATATCCCGCCTGCCTCTGCCTCATAAATCATTTTTCCCTCCCACATGAAGTAGTAAGGGGATGTGGTGACAGCCCGCCATTCTCTTGGGACCATCTGCTGCTGCTTTTGGCTTTAAGCTAAATATTTACCTTTATGATGCATTCAGTCGCTAAACAACATGTTTATGCTTTTCCTCACTTTGAATTCAGAGCAGCTTCTTGACTGTAAGCTACGTTCGACACCAGATTGTTGGTAACAATAAAGATATCATTAAATTACCATCTGTAAACATGTTTTTGCCATCTTTGTATTCACATAAGCTGTGAAGCGCTTTATCATTATTTAATGATGCTAATAGATAATTGGGTTTGCTACAAACTGACCATTAGCTTTGATAATCAAGCAAATTGTTTCAAGACACAAACATGCATTTGTTGTTTTGTCAGTGAAGACGTCATAATGATAAAGTAAATCAAACCTCCCATGATGCATAGCGTCAATAACCATTATGCCTCAGATGGAAAATGACAGAGGAGAAAGCTCATAACTGTTTTTATATAAAAATACAAACTAAGTCTAAATAAATAAACAAAACTTTATTATATATATTTAGCTTTTTTAGCTTTCTCCTGTGCCGACGGGGTGTGCATCTTTCACTGTCATCTCTTGCTTGCACAAATGACCTCATCAGTTTTTACCGGCTCTCCTTTTAAGTTTGCTTAGAACCCAAAAAAAACAGAAGTTGTGTTCTTTTTAGACACCAAGTCAGCTGGTGCGCGAGCTGCCATTTTTCTTTCGGTGCGCCGTCTCGGCGCTGTCACGTAATGACATCATAAACTTCATAAACTTCATAAACTTTACGGAACATCTCTAAAATTAGGACCAAATTTTTTTTAACTATTTCCGTAAAGCTGAAAATTAAACCATACATCTGTTTTATACATGAAATGACTTTTATTTATCTTTTGTATATTTAAAACATTTTTTAAATCCTCGTCACCTACGTGCGCCGTTTTTTTCACGACGGAATTGGAACGGACGCTGTTGCTATTTTTTAACACCAGCCGTATACGGTAATACCGCCTAAGCCTATAGAGCAAGGATAGAGAAGAAGACAACGGGGTAAGACTTTATTACGGATAAGAAATGTGTTTTTGTGTTTGTTGAAATAAATGACGTTTATTTTTAAGCCTTTGAATTAGGGATGCAACGATACCACTTTTTTCCAAACCGATACGTCACCAATACTTGGATCTGAGTACTCGCCGATACCGATTACCGATACCGATTCTTCTACTGCACAAAAAAATGCAATGATTTGGAATACAGATTTTATTTTCTTCTCTGCTTTCAACAGGAAAAGACTATGAGGTAGATAAAAAGTAAAATATATGAATAGAAATCATCTCTAAACTAAAATATTAGGTGAACAGAAATGACAAGTTACAGTGAAGCCATTTTCAAGCAACTGCATTGGTATCGGTTCCTGGTATCGGTTAACTTTTACCGATACTGGTATCGGTATCTGTATCGGCACCGATACCGTTACCAGTATCGTATCGGTGCATCCCTACTTTAAGTCAGTTCACTTGGATATACTGTTATGAAAATGGAAAACAAAACAACACTGTGATGCTTCAGTCATGAATATTGTAGACGTTCTTTACCTCGCCCTGCATCTATCTTCTGATGCTGCAGAAGCATCCAGACACCTTCATTCGCTCATGGTTTATTATTATGGCCTCTGTCTGCATCATTAAACACTTAACTGACCTGCCTTGACTCAGTGCTGCTAATCTATCACACTGTTGCAGCTGTCTGATGGAGTATTTCTCTGTAAATCAGCCAGAGCAGGTAGGGAGAAGGGATCGCTATGAGGAGAGACTATTTCAAAGGCTAAAGTTTCAAATCAACCATCTTTTTTTCCCATGAGTTATTAAGTTTCAACCTGCAGCGTGAATGCATGTAATTTAAGTGAAAAATAAGTTTAATAGTTGTAACTTTAAGTCTTTAAGTGTCGTTTAAAGACTCATTTTTATCTGATTGCGTTTCAGCGCTAGGGTCACTTGAATTGCCCTAACATTATGGTTTTAACTATTCTTCTTTTTAAACCGGATGCTTGATTTTATTTTGTCTGACATTTTTTTTTAATCGATTGGTCTTATTCCAATATCTCTTATCTGTAATGCTGTTTGCTTGCTATTTTACGATTTTATGTTTTTATCCTGCTTTTATGCCCATGTATTGGGAATGTTTTTCTTTTAATGATGTTGTTCAGCACCTTGGGCTTCGGATAATGTTGTAGAAGGTGCTATACAAATAAAATTTGATTGATTGATTGATTGATTGATCTGTTTAAATAAAATAAATACATAACTAGAGATCACTGCAAGTGTATTAAAATCTGAGTAAAGTACCACATATTTACATAAACCAAATATTTTTGGGGAAAGTGTTATCTTAATGAATGTTGGAAGAAAAAAGTGTTAATTATTTATTAATCAGAGGTGTGAAACTGTTTTGTCCCACTTGGTGCTGCAGCTGGAGCATGTTGGCTGGCAGCTGAACCTGCAGATGGCCCAGTCCAGTCAGACCCGACTGAAGTCTCCCAGCGCCGTCCTCCAACTTGGGATCAAAAGTGAAGACTCTGAGGTAGAAACACACAGACACACACGTAGTTGACCTGATTTTGTTTCCGGTAATCGATGCTGATCCCAAATCTGTCTCTGTCGACCCAGAGGAGGACCGACATCTGGCTTAAAAAAAAACCTGATCTCTGATTCTTATCGAAAACCTACAGGGTCTTTTTGTTCTCCTGAAACCCCAACAAGGAGGCTAAAACGGAACAATATGAGTACGTAATGAAATAGATTACGTGTTATTTAATGAGCCATAAGGTGTAGGATTCCATAGGAAATATGAAATCCACCTCATGGATCTGGGAAGTTATTTAAACCAGAAGATTGGGTCTTTTTATTGCAGGGATTAGATAAAAGCTCCATATTCACTCAGAGACAACAGAAGAGAGAGAGTCAAGTTTTAAAGTTAAGAATTTTATTACTAACAAACTAGACTGACTTCAAAACTAATTGTATGGTGTAACTAATGTGGATGAGGTGGTGAATGGATGATGTGTGATGTTGCTCAGAACCAGCAAATCCAAAGAAGCGATTAGTTCTGACGGGAACTGAAGGTGATGTCTTCACATTAAGCTTTGGTTAGGAGGTTCAGAAACACATGAGACCCCATTCTGTCGGTCTACCTACCCTTCGTGGAAGTCCTCTGTAGATCCGGAATGTCGAGGTCTAGCTTGACCTTCTCTGGAACCGAGCCGATAGGAAAAGCAGCGGTTCCGACCAGTCCAGTCTGAGTTACTTCCGGGTACACGACAAGTTGTTTGCGTCTGGTGAGACCCAAGCCTGGGTCGTGATGGTTCAGCTTTTGTTCTGAAAGGATCTGTTTCCGCAGTTGGTATAGCAACGAAATTTTCTTTTCAGCTTTTATTGGTTCTTTCGGTTAACGAGTTAAAAGATCAGGATTGGCCACTCCGTCACTTTCTCTGGAACGCTTTGAACTGGCGTTAGAGCTGACGTGGCGTAGTTTTATACTTCGGATGTTATGGTTTATGGTCGAATGAAAAATCACCAAACACCATCAAAACCACGCCTCCGTCAGATCTGTAAGATTCTGATTGGATCAGTGAAAGTAATGTGTCATGTCTTTTAACGCTACGTGAGGTCAGTCCTGTTGGAACATTTAAAGTCATATTACCTTATATTCTATAGGATTGTAATAAAGTTATTAATATTTTAATTCCACAGGTCGGTCACATCTTATTTATTGACTAACACTTTGATGGATTAGCTTTATTAAAATAGAGTTCTTTGATTAATTAAAAGAAAAGAGTTCATTCTTCATTCTTCTGTTGAGCTGAAAATAAGCAGCTTAGAAGGAATGCGTGAGACCTTGAGACTATCTCTCATGCAGACTAGTCTTGTGCAAAGAAGGGAAAAACACAGTCTTTTCATTCTGTTACAAGTTTAATATTTATTCTAGATGTCTGCCTCATAGCATGCATTAGTTATGATTAGTTTTTCTGCTGTTCTTGAGTTATTTGTTAGATGCATAAATCAAAACACGCACGTCCTAATGAGGCCTGGATCTAAATCCTGTTTCTGTTTTGGTGCGGTGTGATCAGTTTGGATGCTCTACTAATTGCCAGTTTCACGTGAGCCTCCTTCAATTTACCTTTCCTTTGGGAGGCCTGCTAATCTGCAGCTGCGGCAAAAGCAACACAAACTGAAAAAAAAAGCTTATTTGTCACATTTAATTACAAATTTTCTACTGTCCTAATGCTTTGATTTGTCTAACAACCTTGAAAATGATCATATGCAAGGAATAGTGTCACGGATAAAGAAATGTTCAGTTTTAGTCTGAAATGAGAGCGGCTGATTATCCTCCAGCCCGGATAGTGCAACTGTTCCAGCTGAATAGTCCGGAGTCTTTTCCACGCGCTGCTTTGTGTTCAGCCTCTAGAGAATGCCGTCTCAGCCTGAACGTGAAATTACTTCTAATGAATTCATATTTCTGCCGTCTGAAACGCGAAGCTGTAAGTAAAGATTACATCCGTTTATCTTTATTAAACCAACCGCTGTCGGAAAGTTTGGCTTCCGGCCCTTTTCTGTTGTTTATCTGATGCTTGAGGAAGAGGAATTAATTTATTTAAATGCACTTGCATATTATTTCCCCTGTGGGGGTGGATCTGAGGGCTAAAACCCTAAATAAATGAACTTGACTTATGTACACCTCCTATGTTGACCTGCAGGGGGCAGTGTTGTCTCACAGTTGTGGTGCAGCAAAGCCAGAGATGAAGAGTTTCTGTAACTTTCTTCTAAAGCAGCTGGAGTTAACTCTTTTTTTAATATAATTTAACCTCTGCCGGCGTTTTCTGATTAAACTTTCCCATCAGTAGCTGTGTCTTTATTTATTTATTTTAGTCAGAAATATTTTTTCCACTATTTTCTAGCAGCTTCTGGGATGTTAAAAGGATTGTGATGGCTGCAAAATCCAGCTGCAAGTGAAAAAATAATTACAGCTTCGGTTTGAAACACCTCGGCTGCTGCTAAGCATCTGAAAGAGGAAGGAGGAAACCGCTAATTACAGGAAATAGAACATTAAGAGGTGAGGACGACAGATGTGGTGAGACAGGAGGGTGAAAGGGGAGGTGAAAACAAATAAAAGGGTGACAAAGGTTATATAATAATGAAGAGGATGGACGAAATAAAATTATCAATAAGGAGTGGAAGGCTAGGGTAGCACTCTGTTTTTATTGATTGCTTGGAACCCAAGTGGAGAGTTAGACTCCCACGTCTAACCAGCCTCCTGCTTTATTAGAACTCTCCCTGAAGAGGAGGAGGAGGAGGAGGAGGAGGAGGAGGACTGCCATGGAGCCTCATATCTCTTTCTCTAATCAATTTGTGACATGCAGTGTATCTGCTGTGGAGTGGATAAGGTGTAAGAAGAAGTACTACTATTAGAACTAGATTGGATTTTAGGACATTTATATGCGATTGTTGGTGAAATGGGTAGAACATCTGCACACAGGGACACCGAGATCATTCAAATGCAGTCAGAAAGATGAGCAGAAACAGTGTTTGTGTGCAGTAATGGCACAAGACCTGTTGGGTATCCCATCATCCTAAAGAAAGAGTCAGAGAAGAAACGTTAGTGAGGAATCGGATACGAGCTGAAGGAGGAGGTCAAAGAAAACGGTGATGGAAGGTTAGAGAATGAAAACAAAAAGATTAAATGTGGGTAAAGATGAGGAAAAGTGAGGATTTGTTGTGATATTTCCTTTTTTGGGTGCATGAAAAGTTTCTGGCA
Source organism: Nothobranchius furzeri (assembly GCF_043380555.1). NCBI lineage: Eukaryota > Metazoa > Chordata > Actinopteri > Cyprinodontiformes > Nothobranchiidae > Nothobranchius > Nothobranchius furzeri. The sequence continues at coordinate 54,218,978 of NC_091757.1, read as the reverse complement.
ATAAAGTATTTTGCCTTTCAGCTATTCGTGATATGCAGAGTTTACTATTCATCATAGCACAACAATAAACCAGTTGTTTTATCTGTATTATAGCAGCTTTTTGACATGAATTTGAATAGCCACACCGCAGAAAGCTTGGATTTTATTTTTTATTAACCTCACAGACCTTGCTGCTGCAACTGTTGTTTTAATTTATTTTTATTTTTTTCAAGCTTGATGATGTTTGGTAACAAAGACTACTAACAGTATTTTGCCTTTATGTATGTGTATCTCACTTAGGAATGGGTACCTTTGGCATTTGAATCGATACTGTGTCAATTCCCGGTACCTACGAATCGATACCGGTACTTAACGGTACCAATTTCTACACGTCTACACAGATTTTTCCACCAGAAGATTTCAGTGAAGCTTAACGGAAGCTGATCACTCTAAATACCCCAAACTTCAGGAGTTGAACATGAAAAAAACTGGGTTCTACTTTATGACTTAATTCTGACATGTCCTATTTGAGTTGTTATTATTTGAATCAATTCAACGGGAAATTCAGTCAGAATTTGTAAGTAGGATCCAATGACTTTTCTTGTCCTGGCTTGGATCTCCGCTTTGGTCACCTTAGACTTCAAAAACACAAGTCAGCCTCCAAGTTATGTTGGTTTTGTTTCTACAGCAAATCAGAATTTACCTCAGGGTTTCTTTTTTTATAATGCTTACAGCGTATAGCGCTCTATATCCTAAGGCCTCTGTGCTGATGAGGATAAACTTCCTATCCTTGATAAAAAAAAATTCCCACCAAAAAAAGAGGACAAATAACATCCTGAGGAGGATTCACAGGGACAAAAAGCAGTGGATACCGTCGAGGATAATATGATCCTCCAAAACCTTTAAAAAAATAAACTTCCAGGTGTTGTGACAGAGATAGGACTTAAGCCAGAGCATCTCCACTCCAGCATGAAGAGATGACACCAAACACACACGGCTCAAACACAAAGACGCATCATCTCTTGACATGTGAAGAAGCAAACATCCTGAAACCTTAGATTTTTTTTCTTTTTTCGGTTCTCTCAATCAAAGGGCATAAGAAATAATTCTAATTCCATTTTTTAAAGGTGCGTCATGAAACAATGAAGTAAGATTCACATCTTGTGGTCAAATTTGGGTACTGCAGTCCATTTTTCTGAATGAAATGGGCCATTCCCATCTGTACCGGGTCGGCCCGGGCCGGGTAGCCCCAGTCGGCCCGGTTGATTCCACACATCCTTGCCTTAAGCCCATGTGTGCTGATTCTACCCACCAATCAGAGGCTTGCTCTAATGGAAGGTGTGGATTTGCTGTCAGCAGTGGGTGTGTTGGCCCTGGTCGGCCTGAAGCAGACCCCCTCGAGAAGAGAGCTGAGAATGAGCCTTGGTTGGCCCGGAAAAATACCAGGCCACCCAGATTTGTAAACAACCTACGCTACCCGGCCCGGGCCGACCCGGTACAGATGGGAATGGCCCAAAAGTGACCATCTCAGTACCGTTCCATGAGTTATGTTAGCTTAGTGTTAGCCCCTAGCCTGCTTCACCTGATATTTGAGTGAAATAAAAACATACCAGGGTTTCTTAGGGATACAAGAAATAACTTCTGGGTCGCTCCTGTTTACCAGCTTTGGTTCTTTATACGACTCTGGAGTTTTTTGCCAGTCAGTTTCAGATTCTAATTGCTGGCACTGAACCCTGCAGGTTCACAGATTGTAAACAAAAACTAAGTCCCTCTTTGGCCATTTCAAAAGGAGATGAACATGAAATCCTTTTAATTGCAACCTTCCTTCCAGCATGATTTAGACATTGAACTGCTTTAGTATTATGTCATTGTAAAACTCATATATTGCACTTTTAAATTAGGCTAAAATGACCAGTTTTAGTCATTTTTTATGCGTTCATTTAGCAGGTTTAAGCCTTAAGTTGTTTGTTTTATGGAATGTTAGTTGGACCCAATGAGAAACTAAATGCTGTTTGGATTTAGTGAAACATTTTCTTCTGGAGTTCATACGTTCATTTCACATTTACTGAACAATCACATCATTTCTCTGAGGAAAACTTTGGGGGGTTTAACTGATAACTAAAGTAAATGTTGCCTCACTTCCTTCCTGAGCTAAATGATCCGAGGTCAGAGGTCCAGGTTGGCACCTGTGAGCCGCCACGGATACGCTGTTTGGCTCCAGGTATTTTCAGCCTGCTAATAGATTTTTATCCATTTTGTCTCTTCTCTTTTTGCTCTGAGCAGGCTCTTCCTTCCGAGCCTAAGTCAGATCAGAATCCATCTTTACTGTACCGTAACTGCATTCCACAAGAAAAACATCACAGTTTATTTAGCAATTTACAACTTAGTTAGATTTTTTTGTTGCATCTAAAAAATGAAAGCAAATTAGAGCCAATTTTCCTCCAGACGTATGGGCGCTATAGATCAGTGAGCCTTCAGTAACATTTGGACTTGAAGAAAAGCGTCAACTAGGGGTTGTATCAACTAGTCGACTTCACTGCTCTGTAGTGACTTTTTGTGCCTGTCATCGACTAGTCGCTGTCACGTGATAATGACCGACAAGATGCTGTCCGCGGAAAAGACAGCAGGTGACGAGCTCCTGCGGGCCGGGAGGCAACGCGCTGTGCCAGAGCGTCGGTATCTGACGCCCGCCATAAAACGGAAATTTGACCAAATTATGACCTTTACCCTCTTGCAATTTAACCTCCCCCTCACCCCCATCCTAACCTTAACCAGCTTACGCATGCAAAGCTCTGATCGTTGACACGCTCCAGACATCTGAGTCCTGAGCACGGCCACAGTAACATTATCAAATCAGGTGTCGCCACCGCAAAACAAATTTAACACGCGATCGTTCATGTAGGCTCATTTCCTTTTATGTTTTCTGTCTTTTATTTGTGCCTGATGCTTTTCGCTGCTGTGGAGCGGAGCACATCACCTGTTTTGTCCTCCGGTGGCGCACCTCACTGATGCGGCCGGCGAGCACTCCGCTGTTTTTGCGGTCGGTAGATCTTTTAGAACTGCAGTTCAAAGGTAACTCATGAGGTGAATATATATGAAGCCAGGTAGCAGTTTCTCTTTAGGACTGAGTGGAGATGCAGGAAGATGATAAACAGACAGGACAGAAAAATAGTCAAATAAAAACAAGTTAGTTTTTGTACCTGCTGGTTGCAACAAACAGACACCATTGAAGGTAATCAGAAGTGAGGAACAGAAAATGAAACAATTATTTTAATGTTTAGAGCAGCAGGAACTCTTGAGAGGCTGCAGGCGCATCAGTGAGTTTGCGGCCGCTGTGCGGGGGGGGCTGCAGCAGGGGGAGGGGGGAGAGGGCTGAAGCGGAGCAGTATAGATGCAGAAACTACCGTTGTTAAAAGAGATGTGTTTAACTTTAAAAATGTGGATGCAATTTTAATTGTCAGTAACTCCAGCGAACAACCTGTGTGTGGGGAAAAAACGCTTGGTCGCCCATCGTCAGCTTTAGCCGCTTCAGGTGTATGACGTCATCAACGATTAGTCGAAGTCGACTCGATTTTCATTACTTGACGGTCGACTTTAAAAAAAATGAAGTCATGCAACTCCTACTTGTTTAAAACATCCTGAGTGTATCGTTCCCATTCTCACACCTTTAAACTGTTAGGATGAAGATATTTCTGTCACATCTGAGAGGTGCAACATCTTTTCATTCCAATATTCTACCTCAGTTAAAGCTTTTTTTTATTGTTCCCCCAAAATAAAAATCCTATTGCAGTTCTCTTTTTTCATAGCGAATCTTTCATTTGTTTTGAGATTTTTTGTGTCGAGCGTTTCCTGGCAAGCTCCCAATGATAACAAACTCTAGTTTGTGGAAACCTGCTTGTTTCTGTTATCAAAGCATCGAACATGAAAGGCTGTTTTTCTCCTGAATCTAGTTTTTATCTTTATTCTTGCTTACAGCATCTGTGCTATAATCAAGGAGGAACAAAAACCCTTTGTTCGAGAGCAAACAACAACAACACACACGCATTCGCCCTCTCGACACACAATTTGAGCCCTCCCGGGGAAGGCTGCGACTTTATTTATTAACGCCGTGTGATGAGGGGTGCAATTAAACATCCCGTTTTGACTTAGCTGGTGGTACTGTGAAGAGAGGCTCCCTGAACCCCCCCCCGCATCGCATGTCTTCGTCTAACCAGAATCCCGAGCAGCAGGCCAAACTTTGATCGCGCCTCAAAGCTCTCGTGATGAGTTACGTAAAGCTCGGTTCCTGCCTCCCACATGCTGCTGTCATGCAGACCCAGCGAGCAGCACATTTTCCAGGGCAGCTCCAACCTTTTTCCATTTAACATCTGAGGGATTACATGACCCGATCGATACATCGGAGAGGCTCGGATGTAAATAGTACCAAGTTCAAATCCTTCACTCCCAAGCCACCCACCAGCTCGGAAGCACAAAAGCAGCTTTGTCTCGATCTCTACTTGCCTTGCTCTACATGTCCCAAGATGCTTTGTTGCTTTGTGTGCACATCTTTTTAAGCATCTCCCTTTCTCTCTCCATCTCTCTCTGTCTCTTTATCCATCTCTCCCTCGCCCTTCCACTTTCCCACTGGTGATTTGTTTTTGCTCCTGTGGGATTTGGGATCCCATTCATTGAGAGCACATTGTCCGGCTCTTATCCCTTCCAGTGGACGGGCCCCGGCATCCAAATGGGCGACTCTCGTCTCTGCCGCCGCCTTTCGCCACCCCTCTCCGCGCTCCTTGCCATGCGATGATGTCATGGCTTTTATTTGCTCCAGGGGTACCCATTGATTTTCTCTCCCTATTACACACTCCCTATATCTCCCTCTTCCACCATGCTCTTCCCCCCCTCCATCCTACACTCCTTTTTTTTGCCTGAGCCAGTCCCTTTCTCAGATTCTTTAGCCTCTCAAAAGGCGCCGGGGGGATTTGGGGATGTTTGGATGTTGTTTAGCACACCCACGGTACATGCTTGACACCCAGATAGAGAGACCATCAATGTTGCAAATTCAACAGCACCTCCAGTTTAAATCTTATTGGTTTAAAGTCCCTCTTTTATTTTTACGTCTCCCACTCCTGTGATCAGGCTTGCATTTAGTGATCATTAATCCCCTGACACTGTGGTGTCATGTTTCCAGGGGCCGTAGCGACAGTAAAAAGAAAATGATTTCAGCTTTTTGTTGCCATTTATTTTGGAGAGGCTGCTCTGCCTCTTGGCTGAACTGTGCCAGAGTGAGAAATCTATTTCAGTTCAAACAAGAGGCACTGATTGCAGAAGCGCAGAACCAAATCACATTCGTTCGTGCCAGTGGAAGTTTTGTGAGAGGCCGGGTGAAAAGGCAGCTTTTCCTCTCTGTTTAAATGCCAGATTTGGGTAATAATTGTAGACATAACACGGCATCATAAACAGGTTGTGGGATTATTCTTGTGATCTCTCTTTTTTGTTTCCAATTTGTCTTTGTCAGTTCCCATTCCACTTTGATGCGATATCAAAGAAATAAAAAAAGAAAAGGAAATAAAGATTAGAATGAGTGGGCTGGAGCTCAGCGCTGGGATAGAGCAGAGAGCTTCCTCTGCTTGTGTCAACAAATTGTCACCAGTGTCAAAATGAGCAGTCGACCTTCTTGATGTTATTTTAGAGTCTAACTGTTATGTTGGAAGGTAAAGCACCGCGGTATCGGTATATGGGTCATGGCTCTGGCTGTGAAACACTAGTGATTTTGGATTGTTGTTTAGACGTTGATTAAAAAGAATTTGAACTCACACTGAAAAGGGCTTAAGACAAGAGTAGGTCTTCAGACTTTGTTCAAGTTTTTCTTAGAATATTTTGTTCTTTTTTTAACTCATTGGCTACCAGTTGTTGAGCATTTTTACTGTTAGAGTTAAAGGGACTATATGGAAGTGTGACAGCCAAAACATGTATAGAAATAATAAATGTCTTCTTCATACATTCTTCTGCAATGCCCTGGTCCTGTAGAATGAGCCCTGGCATTTTTACTGTGATTGCCTGTTTTTCTGTAAAATCACAGAAAAAGAGAGATGCTCGGGTCGAGCAGGCTGCTTCATGCGCGTTCACGCTCAGGCATCGCCCGTAGCATTTGCTATCCGTAGCTTTAGCAGCAGAGAGAGAGGCAGTGCCACTTTGTCGCTGTTCCTAACGCCTAGTGACAAAGCTAGCTACATTTCTGAGGACCCTTAGCTACTTTCTGTAGAACTTTCTTCTAGATATTTCCTGCTAATTAGCAACAAAATAGCCATTTTCACTCCGAACCGTTCTTTGGTTTGACGTTGTTTCAGCTGTCATCAAGGATATAAAAGTTACAGATACTGTGAATGTTACTAGAGTGTAACTCACCTTGTAAGATGTCTGACTCTCATGCAGAAGACCTGGGTTTGATTCTGGGTGTGAACATAGTTTATTTAGAGTTTCTTTTTTACATTAATGGTATATTTTTTACAGTAAGATGTCCAAATTTTTATTTGAGACTCGCCGAACGGCATTGAATTCACAGATAAAAAAGATGTGGGTTCAACTTTCATTTTGGAACAATTTTTCAAGCAAGGGAAGGGAATGATCTGAGCATGCAGGAGGACTGACCCATCATAAACCTTTGTCGGCTGTGCTGAAGAGAAAGGTACAGAACCAAATTATTTAATTAACACACACACACACACACACACACACACACACACACACACACACACACACACACACACACACACACACACACACACGGGGCTGTCTCATCTGTTATTTTCGTTAAGGAGTGTGCACGTACAGCATGCGCGCCTCGTGCACGAGCCTACTATTGAAGCTGCCGTTACGCTTTTGGCCTGAGGGGGCAATCGCGAGCATAAAAATTCAAAAGTCCGTAAAGTCCCTTTAAAGAAACACCAAAACTACCAAAAGAAAGAGCAGACTCACTTCTTACATCAGGAGAAACCAGCTTGTTTTTAGCTTTTTCCATTCTTTCACAATCTGCTGTCAAAATGTGAGCTGCGTAAGCTTTTCCAGTTTGCGCCTTGCCTTAGGCATAGTGGCGTCCCAAACTGACCCCCTAATTCATGGATTTTCTGCTTCATGATCACGTGACGTGTGACACACACGGGTGAAAATCAGCTTTAGAGGTGTGATATTTACTCTCACAGCGTGTGAGCTCATTCCCAAGCCCAACAATGCAATTAATGTCTTTAAGCTGAACGTGAACAGTCTTCTAGCTCTATATGTCCTGGTTTAGCCACCAAAATGAAATAGCTTTTCTGCTCCTCAGTACTCTGGCTAATTTGTATTTCCTGAAACAGGAGTGCGAGAGCTTTTTCCACAGAAAATTACTTCCAAGGCATTCATTCATGTGGAGGCCACAGCGAATGAAATAATGAGTTTATTTGCGATGGGTACCGAATTCGGTACTTTTTAAGGTACCGACCGAATTCCATAGTACCGACTGAGCACCGATTCACGTCATTTGAAACGGTGCCTCGTTTCGGTACCCGTCCTTCATAACGAGAACTTGCCTAGACAGCTGCGCATGTGCAAGAGCGTTATGTCATCTGTCCCTGCGAGCGAGGTGTAAACAGAGCAGCATGGTAGAAAGAACGCACGCTAAAGCTTGGGTCCACTTCACTAAATGTGATGGGTAACTGGGTGATGATGAAACCAGCGACAACGATCTAAGTGAGAGGCATCCTCATCTTAATCTGCTCCGGTAGGTAAATAAAATGTTTAAGATAATGTTAGCTTGATATGTTGGCTTCCGTTCCGCTAATGGTGCGTTCGCTTTCTCCTCGGAACTCCGAATTTCCGACTGGAAGAACGTGAACGTGCTCTAAAGTTTGGCTTCACTTAACTAAATGTGACGGGTGATTGGGTGAAGATGAAACCAGTGACAAGGATCTAAGTGTGAGGCATCATCGTTTTAATCTGCTCCAGCAGCTAAATAAACTGTTTAAGATAACGTTAGCTTGATAAATTAGCTTCCATTGCCACCATTGTTATCAGCTAATGGTGCTTTTGCTTTCTCCTCGGAAATTCTAACTTCCCAGTAGGAAAAATCAAATGAAAAAGGACGGCAAAAGGAATGAAGATACACAGTAAATTTAGTTCACAGTAAAGATGTTTGCTTCAGTTTAATTATCAGCTTATAAAACTACAAGGACGATGTTAAAATACAAACAGTTGTATGTTATTTATCGTGATATTTATCAAATATGGTTATATATTGAGAAAAATATATATTTAATTGTAAAAGAGAATTAAAATATTAAACACTCAAAAGTATCTAAAATTGGTACCGTTAAGTACCGGTATCGATTCCTAGGTACCGGAAATTAGTACCGAATCTATTCAAATGTCAAAGGTACCCATCCCTAGGCTGGTAAACAAACAGCGTTATACATTTGGAATGAAAATGAGCAATAAAGCTATTTCCAAAGAAAACTTTGAAATCTCTTGAGACAAACAGAAGAGCTTCTGGTCCATGCTGTTTGAAAAGAGCTCGATAACATCTGATTATAAAAAAAATTACTTAAAAAGCTATTGGAACTGCTGGGAAGAATACTGTGCTGTGTGTAAAGTCCTGTTGAACACCTTTGGAGGCAATTGAAAGCAAATCAGACACATCAGATATTTAGTGTTAGAAAAGGAAAACCACACAATTACGTAATAATAAATAAACGGTTGTAAAACCTCCTGAATATTTTAACAAGGAGCCTCTGATTTAGTATTGGAGCCAGTTCTACTCCAAATGACCTTGTGTTTTGTCTTGAACTGAATAACACTGGAAGGAAATGAAAACTGTGTTCGTCTCCTGTCATACCTCCAGTGATAACAGATTTATATTTGGCTACTTGTTGTCTATTAGGAGACATGTTTGTGATTACAGAGCTATCTACCATTGTCTCTTTTCAGACTACTGTAAACTCTTTCTCAGGCCTCTACATCTTTCTCTCTCTCTGTCTCTCACATACATTTGAGTGCCCTCTTCCCCCTCCCTGTGTATGAGAGCGACAGTGTCTACATACCACGGGGACATGGGGTGGCTGCCTTGGCAATCCTCTGTCACAGAGTGGGGAAAAAAACGGCCCTTACAGTTGTGAAGAGCAGCCGTTACTCCTCCTTGTGCACGCACTAACGCAGCCAAACAACCACATCGATACGCGGTTACCCACGATTCCCCTTTTCTCCAACCTCGTGCCCACCCGATCCATTAAAATGCCTACTTTTTCAAAATGGGGACCTTGGCTGAAGAGGTTGAGTGGCTCTTATTCTTAAGCTTGGCAGACTGATGCTTAGTTAAAGTTCACTCTGTAAGATGCGGCATTTCTTGCTTAATCCATCACACATTTTGAGAAGATTAGCGTTTGACGCAGCTTTTTCTGTCCGATTCAGAGGTGAGTGTGAAGTTCGAAAGAAGTAAACTTGGATTTATCAAAGACTGATGTAAGTCTGGGTGCTATTAAAAACAACTACCCCAAAGGAAAAAGCCACAATCTAAAGTTTTGTTCGTGCATTCTTTATTCAACCATGACAACGTTTTACATGGTTACACAGCTTTATTTACGTTGTTGGATAGAAAACCGAGTGCATGGGTTTGGCAACAGACCCTGGTACATGACACGGCGTTCTCCCTTTTTCTCCATATCATGCAACAATTACTAGCTGCCACCGACATAATCGTCTTGTCACGGCTCACGGACGATTTGTGTTCTTTGGCTTGTTTGTCTTGGCGCTTCAGATGATGTCGTCTTTGTTTTCTCTGGCTTCCTTTGTCAAGCTTCCTGATTTGGAAAGACTCAAAGACGAGTCCTTTCTGTTTAAAACAAAAACGCCGGGATGATATTTTATTGAGCGACAATGTTAGATTAGTGAGTGGGTAAAAAGATCAATTGTTCTTTTTTGCGTTGCAGTGAACTTCAGCTCCCAATAATCATCAGAAGGGTGATTGGATAATTAACAGGCAAACGTTGGGTTATTGTAGATGTTGGTTTCCTCTACCGAGTCATCATTTGGCTTAAGAGTTTAGGGACTTTTGAAGTTTTTGAAAATAAATGAAAAAATAATTTAAAATTTAGTGATTTACTGGAAACAGTTGAGGTGGCTCTGGCGTGGGGTTAGGAGGCCTTCCTGGTGAGGTGTTCCGGGCACATCCAATAAGGAGGAGACCCAAAGGAAGACCTAGGACACGCTGGAGGGACTATAGCTGTGTTTCCACTAAAGGAGTTCTGGAAAATTTCAGCAAGGGGGAAACTTGACCGGGAAATCCGATGGCTTGATCCTATCAACTTCTGTGCCTCCATATAAATTCAGCCTTTTCAGGATTTTGCCAAGACATCAGCATATCGCAACCGTTCTGCAGTCAGTGATGTCACGTGTTGACACCATAAAGAATCCATGGACATGAATTACTTTAAAGATTTATCCTGTTGAAATGCGCCGTAATTTATCCTTTTGGAGGATCGAGTGGACAGTTGTGATGTAAAATGTGGCGTTCGATGACCAAAAGAAACGCCATTTTTTATGGTGCGAGACCACAAACCCCGTTTGAATTACGTCGCTTTGTGGAGATTCCCGCTTCATTTTTGGGTGTTGGGCGTTTAGAAAAGGCAATTTTAAAGCTGCTTCAACGCTGCCTAAAGGTTGGTTTATGCTTGACGCGTCCGCGATGTTTGCACGGCTCCGCGCGGAAAAGTTGTGTCATTTTGCGTCATTTTAACAACCACGCCCATCCACCGCGCCTCCGCACGGCCCAGAATTTCTGCAACGCGCACCTCGGAAAATTTCTAACCACGTGGACGGACGGACGCGGAAAAACATGGTGGACCGGCAAGAACCAGTACGGCAGAGGTTCGTAAATACAGACATTTGTATGATTCAGCTCTCAGAGATCACCGTGATCAACATGTTGTTAATAATTCTTGGAGAGAAATAGCTCGCACTGTCGGAAAAGACGAGAACGCTGTTAAAAATGCTGAAATGCCGTGTTGTAAACAGTAATTTCTACTTCTACTATGGTGTAGTGTTGGATGCATGCCGTAGAGCTCCATGCTGCCCCCTACAGTTTGGGAGAATATTGGCTCACCGCAGAGACGAGCCGCATGAACCATAAACGCTGCGAGTTGTGAAGCGCGTTCCATCCGCGAGCCGCATCACCAAGCGGAAAGTGAATGCGTCAAGCATAAACCAAGCTTAACCCTGGATAAGCAGAAGATAATGAATGGACAGATTTTCTAAGTGACCTTACATACGTGACTGTGTTGTTTTAATGTAATTCATATCTTGTGGCAAATTGAAGCTCTTTTTAGATGTACTGGTATTAGTTTGAGTAAAGCTTAAGTTTCAAAACACTTGAACAAAGAGCTCTTAACTGGTCCACAGAGGGAGAGCTTCTTCTACCCACGGAAAAACTGCCAGCAGTCATTCCAGTTCAGGGTTCGAGACTTTGTCGGCGTCTAATGTGATTTGTCTCCTCTCAGTGTTTGCAACCTTCATCTAAGCAGAGTGGGAGGTGCGAGGACAATGTGAAAGCACCGGGCTATTTCCAGACATGTATTTTTTCTGTTGGGTGCCATTCAGAATGAGCCATGTTGCTTTTTCTGCATCAAATCCACATTCTTACTGCGGATTAGGTTTCTTTTGTTGTGTTAGTCTCCATTTTTCAGTTTTTATTTGCTGTTATTAATATTACCTGGTGACCTACATTAGTTAGAGGAAACATGCTGGAAACACTGCTGTTAGACAAAAACCTGCTGTAGATGCTTTCATTGTTTCTGAACAAGAAAGTTTTCTTGCCGTCGTTCTGTTCAGATTCAGATATTTAAACAGCATCGATACTTTCTTTGTTGTGCAGTTTTGCATCCCATCCTTCCCCTTCCTCTGCTACCTTCTTTTGCAGATCCTCTGATAGCTTCTCACTGGTTTAGTTGAACAGAATGAATGGAATGAGGAGTACGGTGTGCACTTTGAGCTATTTTCGGCAGTTTTAAAGGATGAGTCACAGTAGCACAGATGAGCGGCAGTCCTTTCATGAGTTGCAGAATTTCCACTTTTCCCCTCCATCATTGTCACCGTCACATCCCTACCAATTTTTGTGTTATTGCCATGACATCTCTGCAGTCATTCATCTGCTTTTTTCTAAGCATTTAAATCATTTCTTTGTTTCTTTACATCAACAAACATACTTGCCTCTCCCTGGCTCATTTGTCTAAGCAATAACTGCAGCAGACATGACGTTGATAGCTAAAGTCTGTGATAATTTGGATGTTTAGAGCATCCCATTTGTCACATGTCATTAGCAATATGTTGTATTTTAATTACAGCACATGCATGTCCCACTAGTAATGGAGTTGTTGGGACTCACAGAAGCAGGTGTCAGATTGGCCTTGTGGGCCATAGAATGAATAGGACCAGCAGCTTGTCCCAGCAGTGTATGAGTATAATCAGCTATTTAATACTGCTGACACAGAAACATTATATTAGCACTACTAGCAGCTGCTTCATTTCGAAGAAAAGATGGGCGTTTGCTTTGCTTTACTTTTGAGATGCACTAGAGGTTTAGTTACATAAGCGGTTGTAAATAAAAATGAAAAATCCTTTATTACTCCCCAAAGGTGATCTGTATTGTTTCCCTATAAAATATTGAGCAAACTGTATTCCATCTAACTGCTGAGAGACACTGTTGTGTAATAGACACAACTGAATTATCTAATTAAACATTTGAAGGCAATTGGTGTTTTTTTAAGCCTGTCAGGCCTCCTACACATTCTCTAGCGCCTGCTAAGATTTAACTGAATATTAAAGGGAAACTAAGCAGTTTGGGCTTGCTTTTACCAACCCCCCCCCCCGAGCAGGGGCAGGCAACCCTGGTCCTAGAGAGCTGCAGTCCTGCTTGATTTCCAACTAAAATGGTAAATGGCCTGTATTTGTTATAGCGCCTTCTAGAGTCCTGAAACCCCCCAAGGTGCTTTACAACACAATCAGTCATTCACCCATTCACACACACATTCACACGCTGGTGGGGATGAACTACGATGTAGCCACAGCTGCCCTGGGGCGCACTGACAGAGGCGAGGCTGCCGAGCACTGGCGCCACCGGTCCCTCCGACCACCACCAGCAGGCAACGTGGGTTAATGGTAGAGTGTCTGCCCTGAGATCGGGAGATCAGGTGTTCGACTCCTGGTCGGGTCATACCAAAGACTTTGGAAAAAAAATGGGACCCAATGCCTCCCTGCTTGACACTCAGCATTAAGGGGTTGGATTGGGGGGTTAAACCACCAAATGGTTCCCGAGTGCGGCTTGTCTGCAGCTCACCGCTCCCCCAGGGGATGGGTCAAATGCGGAGAATAAATTTCACCACACACCTGTGTGTGCGTGTGACGACTAAATGGGACTTTAATCTTTAATCTTAAGTGCCTTGCCCAAGGACACAACGACAGCGACAGACTGAGCGGGGCTCGAACCTGCAACCTTCCGATTACGGGGCGAGCACTTAACTCCTGTGCCACCGTCGCCCCAAACTACCTTTGTTGTTCCTGTTGTTGATTACCTGGATCAGGTGTGTTCAAGCAATTAGAAGCTGCACGTTCATGCATGGCTGGAAAACGTGCAGGACTGTGGCTCTGCAGGACCAGGGTTGTCTACCCCAGCCCTAGAGTCTTTTTTAACTCACTCTCGTCAAACCGAAAGTGAAACTCTTCTCCTCTATATGTGTTTTACTTACCCCGTCTCATGTTTTTTTTTCCTTTGCGCTTTTAGATAAGTTCACTTTTATTTTTTATTATTTCATGTTTAAATTAGCATATGTGTAAATTTAAACATGTGATGCGTTAAACATCAGTCTGAGTGAATTGACCCTTGCAACACAAAGTTGCAATTTTTACACAACAAGTTAAAACTTATTACAACCAACAAGAAGATGTTGGTCAGTCTGGTTTTTGATCATGTGTTCACAAGATTCCAATCCTTGCATGTTTTTGGGTTTTTTGTGGTTTTTAGTGTTTAAACCAGATGAACAAGATCAACCTACGATTGAAGGCAGTGCAGCAGGATTTTGTTAACTAACTTTGATTGCTCATTAAATGTATTTTAGATGGTGTGTTATATATACATGTTATGACAAAATTCCAAAAGAGTTTGTGACTTCAGGAGAAATTAGTCATTTTGTCATTGTAGGCCTTTAATCTTAAACAACTGTTGTTACAGCCGGGAGTCTAAAATGCCTTAATGCAAATTAACTTTTATGAAACTATGTTTCAAAACGTGAAACTGCTTTTGCATGATCACTCAAGTGGATGTAGGGGAAAGCTAATGAAACTATATGTGAGGGCTTTAGTGGTACATTGCTGTTATAAAATATTGCACAAGTGGTGTCTCAGATGAAACTTGTTTTTTATTTAGAGCGATAACAACTGGGATCTGAGCCTGAATGTCCAAATGCGTTTGATTGCTTTTTAAAATGTTTTTTACTTTTATGCATTCCGTGGCAAAGCAGGGCTTAAATGCAAAAAAGGCACTTTCCACGCAAAATCACACATTGTGCAATGTGCAAATACTGTGGTCAGGTCAGTAATTTGATATGCAATCATCTTTGTGTTATCAGTACTTCAGTTTTTCTTAAAAAATCACTTCTTTCAGCAAAAATCTGTGGTAACTTCTGCTTTAGAGACTAGCAGGAAGCCAAATCTCAGCACACAACAGGTATAAATGTTTCATCTTTCCTTTGACATTGATTGGAGCTCGAGTCTCTAAATATTGCATGATCGTCCTCATTGCAAGCACGGGACAGTCGCAGATGTCTATCACGACGGAGGAAATGTGGGACGTGTTGAAAGGGCCTTTGTTTCACCGTAGACAGCAATGAGTCACATTCAAACCTGTTTACAAGTCTGACTGTCTGTTTCCTGATAATGTGGGTCAGAGGAAATCCATCAAGGTGGTGAGACAAGGAGACAAAAAATATCATTCCCTGTTCCACATGCTTGGTTGTCAGTCTGTGTGCTCTTTTTTCTTATCACAGTAGTTCTCATTAGCTCCAGGTCCTAGCTCTCCAGACATATATTTTGTTTGCAGCTTTAGCAACCTTGTCAGCTCCCCTGTAGCATGTCTGATTGGATCCAAAGGCTCTGTATTTTCTTTGTTTTCTGCTATGAATTATAGATGCAGGAATATGCTCCGGTGTGTCACTGGCTTTGCATGAACACTTGCGACTTTGAGACACACATATTTGCTGAAACACCTGCATAAGTTTTGATGTAATCCCTAACTGTGAGCAAACAGTACATAACAAAAACACACACAACACTATAGGCCCACACAGACATACGTGCATCTGTCAAGTAGCATCTTTTTAGACCCTTGACAGCTTTTTTTCATCAGTGCTCCAAAAACAAATGTATACATGTACTTTTTGGTTTCCTGAGCTACGACCGTCAGATCCAAACTCACTGCATTCACATGCCTGTTTGTTACTAACGCTTCCCTCTGAACAAGCACAGACACACTGTACTTGGATGATAATCACCATATTCACAGTTACATCAGCCCATGGGGATGAACCTGTTCTGTCTTTGTTTCTACTGTTGCTTTTGTCTTTTATCAGCTCAAGAGTCGCTAAACCTCACACGGATTCCTTACAGGTTCTGTCTTAAAAGCTAGGACATGGTATAGGTTGTTACATTTGGTTCATTTCTTCTGAAATGTTCAGTTCGCATTAGAATAGAATAGAATAGACTTTATTGATCCAACAGTGGGGAAATTATCTTGTTACAGCAGCACCAACACTTAAGAGAATAAGTTGAAGAAAAATAATAACAAAGGTAGATGTATATACCCATAGGCAGTAGTCTAGAATTATAACCTTCGACTGCTAAAAGCCAAGAATAAAAAAAGAAAAAACTTGGGTTCCAACACTATGCAGCATACTGCAAGAGACTGGGACACACTACGTAAATCCCGTATTGAATGAGTATTGAACACATACTGAGTATTGCATTGGTGTTACTGTGTAACAGGATAATGCCAGTACATCTTAAACTTATGCCTGATTTATGCTTCTCCGTCTGCGTCAGTGCTGAGACACGCAACGCCATTATCCGTCCTTGCATAGGGCTCCGGCAGGCACGCAAGTACGTACGGAGTCGAGCCCACTTTTTTAAACATCCGTCGAACGAGACGGATTACGCAAGCTTGTGATTGGTCAGGACGCCGTTGTTGTTTACAGCGCTGCCATTGCAAAGAGAGCCGAGTTTAACTAGCGGCAGACACGGAGAAGCTTGAAGAATACCTCGCGAAAAACTCTAAAAATATGAATGTTTCATCCTCCCGTGACTGGAGGAGTGAAAAGATGCGCAGCAAGCGTTTTATTTGTGGACGGAAATGACAGGAAACGTGGGTTTAGAGGTGGGGAGTGCATGAAGCGGTGGGAGAATGAGAGACAAATATGTCCGTGTTAAAAGTCTCTTATATACACAAAAAACACAATATAAACAAACGATCTTGGACCGGATACATGACAGGATACCACAGAACAGCGCTACGCCCTCTGCTGTCCTGCCGGGGAATTGCTTTGCAACACTCTCCAGGAGCTGGAGAAGTATGAGAGCAAAACGCTTCCGTCAATCCGTGCGTGTCTGTCCCTTGCGGAGCTGATGGAGAAGCATGAACCAGGCTTTAGGAGTTATACACTCTTACTGCCGAGAGGATGAATGGCCTACAGTAGCATTCTGTTTTCCATCTGGGATGTCTCAGTCTGCCTCTGAAGGAGCTGTCCATGGTCTCCACAGTGGAACGCAGTGGATGGGAGGTTTTTTTTTTAAGATGGTAGTCATCTTCCTCATCTTCCGGCAGCTCAGAACCAAGCTAGCTTTGAAAGGGAAACCTGGACCTCTCTGCTTAGTTTACCGTCCCCACGACACAACCCTGGATAAATGGAAGAAATAGATGAATGTTCACATACGTAGTTTTGTTGGTAATAAATAGTAAATGGTCTGTTTTAATATATCCTCTTCTACAGTCATAGAACCTCAAGAAGCTTTACAACACAGCCATTCATCCATGCATGAGTACAAGTACCTATACCAGCCCTTGTGTTAACTGACTGAGGTGAGGCTGCCATACTCACCGAGCGCCGCCAGTTCACCTCCGATCACCAAGCAGCAGGTAAGGTGGTTGAAGTGTCTTACCCAGGGACATAACTGCTGCAGCAAACTGGTTATGGGGTGGGCACTTAACTAGTCTCCAACTGTCACTCATAATAACTGTTGACTGAATGATGTTTCAGATTAATGTGGAACCAGAAAGTACAAGGTCACAGTCACACACAAAGAGCAAGAGTCAAGTACTTATTACTAAAGCATGTCCCAGATATACTCGAATCAGTTTAAACTGTTTTTGTTGATTGTGCACAGATTCCCAATGTTTTCCAGTAATCTTTCAATACAGTTTATTTGGCATCTGGCCAGTTATACTATGTCCCATTAGTTGAAGATGATTTTTTTTTGTTATGATGCCGTTTAGCTCCTGTTTTTAAGCTTTTTAATTTATATATGAGTATATTATCATGATTATGGAGCTAAACGATGAAAATCTCTGTTGCAGTAAAGTTGACTGCCCTCTGAAGAGGATACCTATTCATTTTCTTCCTACATGTCCTACATCTGGCAAAAGTATATATAGGGAAACGTTAGAATCTTTAAAGGACATTGAAAATTGATGGGAGCATCTCCAGAGATGATAATTTGGGATATGTTGAGTAGGATGAATATCCCTAAAATGTTCCAGGAGAAATTTTCTACAAAACCAAAAAGATGTTCTGTTGAAAGTTGACACAAGCCAGAGGAACAAAAAAGACCAACGTCATTAATAATCCATAAAGAAGGGCTCAATACTGCTCGCTTTGAGTCTTTTTCTATAAACTCTTTATTTGACGTATGACTGTGATGTATTTTTTGCAACATGATTGAATGGTGGAATAACAGATCAGTTCCCCAGTTAAATGTTTTAGTTTTAATGCACATTCAGACTGATTAATGGTGAGTGTGTCTTACAGTGGCCGCAGTTGTATTCTAAGGCCATTAACTGAGCATGATCTGTTGCTGCGCTGCAACTGTTTTCAAAAATGATATAGGAGGAGGGCAAGAAACGTAGGAGTAAGCACTTTTCTTATCGTCTCCTTGTCTGATCTCCACAGCCATGGTCCTCCATTACACAGCTAATAATAGAGGCAAGCTTTATCACTTAGTTCACTGTTGCATGAGAGGGAAAGCAAACGGCTGCTGTTTGATACTGACCGAAGTTATATTAAGATTTTATTTTTACTGAATAGTTTTTAAGAAATTAAAAGAGGCGGGCAAAAGTGGAAGAGATTAGTCATCACTTAAGGTGACACCCTAAAGGGAAACAATTCCGTTAATGGGCGTTGCTACGTATGTGGGTGTGACTGGATTGAGTTGGATTCTGTCCTGTTCTGTTGTGTGACTCAGTGTCATCAATCAAAAAAATAAAACGGTAATAAAATAGTTTGGACTTGATGTTCTTGGAGGAGAAAAGGCTTCTTTTATCAAAGAACATCAAGTTCCCTCAATTTCTGCTGGGTTCTTGATGCTAAGATCAGTGAAAGATTCACGTGGGAGGATGGAAAAGGGTAAAAGCTTGTTTTGTTGTTTCATGACGTTTAGTTATTTGTTGATGATGGAGAGGGAGAAGACAGTTTGTGAGGATTTTTCATCGGCTGCTATGTTTGACATGACCTAGAACGATCAACTGGGGCAGTAGCAAAAAGATATTGCCCTTCTAGTCGGTCTAGCCACCCTCCATTGTAGACTTAGCAGGCCTACCGTTGGTCCTAACAGTTTTGTGTCTTGCCAGTCACAGAGCTCTATGTTTGTTGGACGAGCTTTGCACAAGAGCTGCGATGGAGAAAATCTACAAAGATGGCGTCGGCTCAGGAATGGCGCTCATTTGAAACAGCTTTGGCATCATCTTTGGATGATTTGGACTTGGGCTTTTATTTGAGCCGTGAGCAGATAGAGGTACTTAAGTCCTTTATTTTGAAAAAGAATATATATTTGCTTCTATGGTGTATGGCGGACTCACTGCCACGTTGACCAATTCCCATAGCGATGAATAGGTCACGTTGTTCATTGCTCTGATTGGCCCATAGTTCTGTCCAATTGCATGTGGAGACAGTTTGAAAGACAATCGTACATTCTGCCCCATGACTTCACTCTGTCAATGGGTCGTGGCCTAAATATGCACATATTTAAGATGGCTTGCCAGGCTATGCTTGAGAACATGTCTACTAAAATATTGAGTAATTTCAGGCATAATGCCAAAAATCAGTTAGATTTTTCCTTTTATTGGATTTGTCTTCAGCTTTTGACACGGTTGACCATAAAATTCTGTTACATCGACTTCACAATGACAGGATTTTCTGGTACGGTTCTGAAGTGGGGTTCTTCCTATTTGAATAACAGAACATTCTCTTTATGTGTAAACAAGATTAGGTCTGAAGTCACATCTTTGCTTCACGGTGTTCCCCAGGGCTCGGTCCTTGGCCCAATTTTGTTTCTATTATATATTTGCCCTCTTGGGGAGATTATTAAAAGCTTTACTAATGTGTCCTACCATTTATATGCGGATGACATTCAACTCTACTGCTCTTTCAAGGACACAGAGTTTAACAAGTTAGCTGATCTACTTGATTGCATTGAGCGTATTAAGGACTGGCTAGCCAGTAACTGTCTTCAGTTGAACTCAAGCAAGGCCGAAACACTGATCATTGCTCCTGAACAGAAAGTGCTTTTAATCAGACAACACCTCGGTTCCCTGAGCTCCTCAGTCCAGACCAGTCTCAGAAACATTGGTGTTCTTTTTGACCAGTCCATGTCTTTGAGCTGCCACTCAAAACATTTAGTGAAGAACTGCTTTTATCATTTAAGAAACATTTCCAAATTGAGAGCTTTTACTTCCAAACCGGACTTGGAGATGATTATCCGTGCTTTTATTTCTTTTCGTTGAGATTATTGTAATTCTATCTTTACTTGTTTTAACAAATCAGATGTCAGTCGTCTCCAGTTGGTCCAGAACGCTGCAGCAAGGCTTTTAACAGGAACCAATGGAAGGGCTCACATAACACCGGTTTTATCCTCTTTACATTGGCTACCGGTCAAGTTTAGAATTGATTTTAAAATTTTAGTTTAGACTTTTAGAGCTCTTAATGGACAAGCTCCACAATATTTATCAGACCTTTTAATCCCTCACTCTTCTGGCACACTCTACGGTCCTCGGGTCTGGCCCCTAAGACCAGATTTAAAACTAGAGGGCACCTGTCCTTTCAAGCTGTAGCTCCCAGACTTTGGAACGCCCGGCCCTTGTTTCTTCATGTGGTCGACTGTTGATTCTTTTAAAAAGCAGCTGAAGACACTTTTATTTAGACAAGCTTTTATGTAAGTTGACCTTGTGCTCCTGTCCTGTTTTGCCTTTTTATGTATGTTGTGAAGCACTTTGTGATTTTATCAGTGAAAAGTGCTATATAAATAAAGTTTTACTTACTTACTTACTTAAACCTGCTTGACACTTATTTAGCCTAATTTAATTAGTAAGATTGCATACTGACTTTCCTTTTGGTTATATTACATTCTTACATCATTCTTCATAAGCGTGAGTCTTTTCTGCCTCGTGTGCATCAAAAATCACTGAACTTGCTTCAGTGTTTGAACTTATGCACTGTCAGAACAGTACAGCAGCATCTGCAACGATACAAAGGCTTTGAGCACACAAAGTCAAACCAGCACACACACGAAATCTGTCCCATCTCTTTTGAAATGCAAACATGCACCGTCCACCTACATTTTCCCTTTCCATTCCAAATACTGAGACGCAGACATGCTGAAGCCGTCTGCTTTGGTCATATATTCTCTTTGCTGCGTAAGGGTGTGCTGGCTGACTTCAGATGCACCGAGTCTGTGCTCTGCATCTGTGTCGGTGTGCTTTCAAAGGAAGCACGCACGACCACCAGAGAGTCGTCCTCCATGGCATACATATGCATGTTTGCATAAATGTGTCTAGATTCCCTTCTGAAAAGGGTATTTGAGAAAGTTTCTTGTCAGTTATAAACAATAGAAGAAACTCAACCTGAATGTAAAAGCGTCCAGTTTGACAGCTTCATCTTTGGTGCTTGGTTCATTTAAATGCTTATAAAACCAATTAGGTAGGTCAGGGTCTTGAGAAACAGAATCCTGTATTGTTCTGTCATCAGCACCTTCAGTCAGATGCAGCGTATCTTTTTATTTCTCCCACACATGAAAAAGATTCTTGTGCACGTTTAAGAGCAAGAACAGCACCGAACGGTTTATATTCCAGCCTCTGAAGTAGGTTTTTTTTTTGTTCAGCTGTCAGTTTATTTGAAGAAAAGCTTTTGAAATCTTACAAAAAAAAACTAAAATGAAAATTAGGTAATTTAAGCAAATGCCTCAAAGGGAGAAATAAATAAATAAAATGCTTAAGAATTCATAGATGTGGTGTTTTCTTCTCTGTTTCCTGCCTTTTTAAATAAAAATAACATGTTTACTCACTTTCAGTTGTGTCAGTTTAGCCTTTCAGCTGAATTATAACTTTTTTCTCTGAACTATTCATTGCTACTAAATTTGAGGTTATTTAAATCCAATTTTTACTCTCCTGCAGCGATTTTGAACTCGTGTCATTCACATCTAAATATTTGCTTTATTTATCGTGCCATGATTTGTTATTATTTGTGGAACCAACAAGTAAAATACAACTTTTTCTAATCGGATTATTCAGTGTGCTCAGTGACATTGACTACAGTCATTTTTGCAAAACAGTTTCAAGCTGGGCTTGAGACGCCTTCTTACGTTTCTGATGTGCTTTATGAAAGCATCGAGGCTGGATGAGGGCGGTGTGAAGACGACCCACTGCTGTTAAGCCTCTGAGCTGCCAAGGGAGGTATTGACAGAGCTGGAACATGTTAGCCAACTTGAGTTTGTGATGCGTAGACCAGTTTCCTGCAGAATTTAGAATGGAAAGATCTGCTAAATCATTCCCTACAATCTGTCACTACATGATGCAGTTTACTGCGTGTGATCTTGGGATGTGACCAACTTGATTGGTCGTCGTCGTCGTCGTCGTCTTCCTCCGCTTATCCGGGTCCGGGTCGCGGGGGCAGCATCCCAACTAGGGAGCTCCAGGCCGTCCTCTCCCCGGCCTTGTCCACCAGCTCCTCCGGCAGGACCCCAAGGCGTTCCCGGACCAGATTGGAGATGTAACTTCTCCAACGTGTCCTGGGTCGACCCGGGGGCCTTCTGCCGGCAGGACATGCCCGAAACACCTCCCCAGGGAGGCGTCCAGGAGGCATCCTGACCAGATGCCCAAACCACCTCAACTGGCTCCTTTCGATCCGGAGGAGCAGCGGTTCTACTCCGAGTCCCTCCCGAATGTCCGAGCTCCTCACCCTATCTCTAAGGCTGAGCCCGGCCACCCTACGGAGGAAACTCATTTCGGCCGCTTGTATCCGCGATCTCGTTCTTTCGGTCATTACCCAAAGCTCATGACCATAGGTGAGGATTGGGACGTAGATCGACCGGTAAATCGAGAGCCTGGCTTTCTGGCTCAGCTCCCTCTTCCCCACGACAGATCGGCTCAGCGTCCGCATCACTGCAGATGCCGAACCAATCCGCCTGTCGATCTCCCGATCCCTCCTACCCTCACTCGTGAACAAGACCCCGAGATACTTAAACTCCTCCACTTGAGGTAGGACCTCTCCCCCGACCCGGAGGTGGCAAGCCACCCTTTTCCGGTCGAGAACCATGGTCTCAGATTTGGAGGTGCTGATCCTCATCCCAGCCGCTTCACATTCGGCCGCGAACCTACCCAGCAAGAGCTGAAGGTCAGAGCTGGATGAAGCTAGGAGGACCACATCATCCGCAAAAAGCAGAGACGAGATTCTCCTGCCACCAAACTCGACACACTCCACACCACGGCTGCGTCTAGAAATTCTGTCCATAAAAGTGATGAACAGAACCGGTGACAAAGGGCAGCCCTGGCGGAGTCCAACCCTCACTGGGAACAGGTCCGACTTACTACCGGCTATGCGGACCAAACTCACGCTCCTCTGGTAAAGGGACTGAATGGCCCTTAACAGAAAGCCACCCACCCCATACTCCTGGAGCGTCCCCCACAGGGTGCCCCTGGGGACACGGTCATAAGCCTTCTCCAAATCCACAAAGCACATGTGGATTGGTTGGGCAAACTCCCATGCCCCCTCCATCACCCTTGCAAGGGTATAGAGCTGGTCCACAGTTCCACGGCCAGGACGAAAACCACATTGCTCCTCCTCTATCTGAGATTCAACTATCGATCGGACCCTCCTCTCCAGTACCTTGGAGTAGACCTTTCCAGGGAGGCTGAGGAGTGTGCTCCCCCTATAGTTGGAACACACCCTCAGGTCACCCTTCTTAAAGATGGGGACCACCACCCCGGTCTGCCACTCCCTAGGAACTGCCCCCGATGACCACGCAATGTTGTAGAGACGTGTCAACCATGACAGCCCTACAACATCCATAGCCTTGAGATACCCAGGACGAACCTCATCCGCCCCCGGGGCTCCGCCGCTGTGTAGTTGTTTGACTACCTCAGCAACTTCTGCCCCCGAGATCGGACAGTCCATCCCCAGGCCTCCCAGCTCTGGTTCCTCCTCGGAATGCGCATTGGTGGGATTGAGGAGCTCCTCAAAGTATTCCTTCCACCGTCCGACTATAGCCTCAGTTGACGTCAGCAGCTCCCCATCCCCACTGTAAACAGTGTGAGCGAGTTGCTGCCTTCCTCTCCTGAGGCGCCGGACAGTTTGCCAGAACCTCTTTGGAGCCGATCGATAGTCTTTCTCCATGGCCTCACCAAACTCCTCCCACGCCCGAGATTTTGCCTCGGCAACTGCCACTGCTGCACCCCGCTTGGCTATCCGGTACCTGTCTGCTGCCTCCGGAGACCCACAGACCAGCCACGCCCTGTAGGCCTCCTTCTTCAGCCTGATGGCTCCCCGAACCTCTGGTGTCCACCAGCGGGTACGGGGGTTGCCACCACGACTGGCACCGGCCACCTTACGGCCACAGCTAGCAACAGCCGCCTCGACAATCGCAGAGTGGAACAAGGCCCACTCGGACTCAATGTCCCCCACTGCTCTCGGGACGTGGTCAAAGCTCTGCCGGAGGTGGGAGTTGAAGACCGTTTTGACAGGTTCTTCTGACAGGCGTTCCCAGCAGACCCTCACTATGCGTTTGGGTCTGCCAGGTCTACGCGGCATGTTCCCTTGCCATCTGATCCAACTCACCACCAGGTGGTGATCAGTTGACAGCTCCGCCCCTCTCTTCACTCGGGTGTCCAAAACATACGGTCGCAGGTCAGATGATACGACTACAAAATCTATCATCGACCTGTGACCTAGGCTGCCCTGGTACCAAGTGTACCGGTGGGCATCCTTATGTTCGAACATGGTGTTCGTTATGGCCAAACTGTGGCTTGCACAGAAGTCCAATAACAAAACACCGCTCGAGTTCTGATCAGGTGGGCCGTTCCTCCCAATCACACCCCTCCAGGTCAAGCTGTCATTGCCCACGTGAGCATTGAAGTCCCCCAGCAGGACAATGGAGTCCCCTGATGGAGTACTATCTAGCACTCGTCCCAGGGACTCCAAAAAGGGTGGGTACTCTGAACTGATATTTGGCCCATAAGCACAAACAACAGTCAGGACCCGTTCCCCGACCCGAAAGCGCAAGGAAGCTACCCTCTTGTCCCCCGGGGTAAACCCCAACACACAGGCAGAGAGTCTCGGGGCTAACAAAAAGCCAACCCCAGCCCTCCGCCTCTCACCCGGAGCAACTCCAGCAAAGTAGAGTGTCCAACCCCTCTCCAGGTCTCGGGTTCCAGAGCCAATGCAATGTGTCGAGGTGAGTCCGACTATATCAAGCCGGTACCGCTCAACCTCTGCCACAAGCTCCGGCTCCTTCCCCGCCAGCGAGGTGACGTTCCATGTCCCAAAAACTAGTTTCCTTGTCCGGGGATTGGACCGCCAAGGCTCCCGCCTTGGTCTGCCACCCGATCCACACTGCACCGGACCCTTCATGTTCCTCCTGCGGGTGGTGGGTCCACAGTTGGACGAGCCCATGTATCCGGTTCGGGCTGGGCCCGGCCGGGCCCCATGGGCGAAAGCCCGGCCACCAGGCGCTCGCTCACGGGCCCCAACCCCAGGCCTGGCTCCAGGGTGGGACCCCGGAACCCTCCGGGCCGGGTACTCCGACTCTTCGTTTTCACCGCCATGAAAGATCCTTGATTGGTGCATTTCTGAATTGCTGGTGGTAGTTCTACTAAAAGATGAACTTTTACTTTTGCATAACATTTTTTCTGGCTTTCGTTATTAAATCTGTGGTATCACAGTTGTTGGATCAGTCTCCACAATAGTGCAGGGAATCATTTTCACTAGTGCTAGGACCGCTATTTTATTATACTCAGAGACTCAAACTTTAAAGGGGACATATTATGACATTTTTCTTAAGTCTAATAGTTCTATGGTATAAACAAAAAACATGTTAACGAAGTTCTTTGCAGAAAATCCCTCTCACTTAAAGCAATTTCAGCAGTTTTATTGTTGACATTTTCAGTACCTTCCAAAATAAGCTGTTTCAGGAGCTCGCCACGCTCACTCGTCCTCTGCTCAGGCTGCTAGAAGCTGAGAAGCTCCGATATCTAGGAGGGATTTGAGAGGAGCCGCTGCTCCTTCACCTGCAGCTCTCTCTTGCACGTGAGAGGTGGTTCTATGCTAATTTTCCCATTTGTGACATCACAAAAGGGACTTTTTGAAACAGATTTTTTTTAGGCACATAAATCCTAAAATCAAACACTGGCAGAAAAAGAATGGATGGATTTATTTCACGTTTGGGGTGTTTATAGAGGCAGTAGAGACCCACATGGCAGCACATAAGGATGCAAAGGTTAGTTATGAATAATAAGACCCCTTGTTTACATCTTGGGATCTTTAACGTTGCTCATCTGTGTGTCCAGTAGAAGAACATGGAGTTCTACTTGTTTCACTCAGGTGGCTCTTCACCTCTTGGACCAATGTGGTTTCATATTTGTTTTCAAAATAGAAAAAAATTCCTACGACTTTATTGGTGTATCTATAAAACATGTCTGCCATTGAAAGAGTGAGTTTGGATAAGAGTAGACTAGCATACCCTCCAGCTTAGTTGTTTTTTCCTATTCAGTCCAGACACCCCACAAAGCCGTCAACCCAGCTTTGCTCTGAGCAGCTCAGATAGCCATTTACTTTTTTACTTCTCTCTGAACTGTGTCGGTTTGACCATTCAGCCAGCCAAATCTGCCAGCCCCATCAAGGTGCTCAGCTCTGCCTTTTTCAATAATTCATCCCCAAATTTGCAGGGAAGAGTTGGACGGTAGGTTAATAGTTAGCCATACAGTGGAGAGCTTCCTCTAATTGGAATGACATGCAGTCCCCACCGGTCTGTGCTAAATGTCATTAGCGTAGCAGCCAAAAAGCATGTGCTGTTAAAGGCACAGGCGCCGGATTGGAGGTGGCGGCGTAAACTGTGGCTGACCCAATGGCGACGAATATGATTAATGCAACACTAAAATACACTCACTGTCCGACACGCTTCATAAACATCAGCCATTCAGTCGTGCTTATTCATACATGCGCCCATCAGACATAAGATAAAGACCACCAACAGGTACAGTGACTCACACCGCTCACCATTTTCTTCTGCTAGGATAAAGTATGTGCATCCTGGCATTTACTTGGGTATTGTACTGACATTTTCCACCAACTTAAAGGCTTCTTCATGCTTGATGTGTGTGCAGCACCACTGGGACTTTGCTGACATTTACATGCCAGTAGTCATAGTTGTTCTGAACCAGTGGTGCCAGACTGCTTGGCTCATGGGTCTACAGTTTCACAATCCAGTCCAGTAGCTGGAGATCATTTTATTTTGTCAACAAAATTTACAAAAGAAAATACGTTTACCTTTTGTTCACCAGGAACCTAGAACCTGGTGCAGTTTTTGTGTCCCTGTAGAATTTACTTGGTTGATAAATTGTACAAATTGAGTTACCAGTGAATCTCCTCAAAGCGAATATTCTTGTTTTCCTTTTTGTTTGTCGTCACTTGTGTGTGTGTGTGTGTGTGTGTGTGTGTGAACTCACTTGTTCAAGCTGGCTTTTGTATGACCTTCTTCAACCACTTTCTCTTTATTCTGCCCTCAGGATCCACTGATTTCCCTCTTTCCTATTCACTCTCTCTTTAACATTTTTTTAAATCACACTTGTCTATTTTTTGCTCATTTTAAATATATTTTAACCATTTTCCAAAATCTTTTTATATTTTTAAAATTTTTTGTTTTTGTGAAGCGCCTCGTGATTTTTATCTTGAGAGGCGCTTTAGAAATGATATTTTCTTCTTCTCTCTCTCTCTCTCTCTCTCTCTCTCTCTTTCCCCCTCTGTGTGTGTGTGTGTGTGTGTGTGTGTGTGTGTGTGTGTGTGTGTGTGTGTGTGTGTGTGTGTGTGTGAGAGAGAGAGTTAAGCCTGATTCATGCTTCTCCGTCAGCTCCAAAAGGGAGAGACACGCACGCACAAACGGAGATATTTTGCTCTCAGCGTCGCAAAGCAATTCCCCACCAGGACAGCAGAGGGCGTAGCGCTGTTCTGTGGTATCTTGTCATGCATCCAGTCCAAGATAGTGTGTTTATATTGTGTTTTCTCTCAATGCGCTCGCCACCTCTAAACCCACGTTTCCTGTCATTTCCGTCCACAAATAAAACGCTTGCTGCGCATCTTTTCACTCCCCCAGTCACGGGGAATTAAACGCTCATGTTTTTAGAGTTTTTTCGCGAGGTATTCTTCAAGCTTCTCCGTGTCTGCCGCTAGTTATCCTCGGCTCTCTTTATGTTTTTGAGGGTGCAATGGCGGCGTTGTAGACGACAGCGGTGCCCTGACCAATCACAAGCTTGCGTTGTCCGTCTCGACGGACGGATGTTTCAAAAAGAGAGCTCGACTCCGTCCGTCCTTGCAGATCTCTCCAGCAGGCCCGCTAGGACGGATAATGGCGCTGCGTGTGTCTGCACTGACGCAGACGGAGAAGCATGACTCAGGCTTTAGGCACCACTTTTGCAAGAGGTAGTTTGTCTTACCACAAACTTTGTAAGCACAATTCATCTGGACAGACTGACAGGAGACGGGGA
Organism: Nothobranchius furzeri; assembly: GCF_043380555.1. Classification (NCBI taxonomy): domain Eukaryota; kingdom Metazoa; phylum Chordata; class Actinopteri; order Cyprinodontiformes; family Nothobranchiidae; genus Nothobranchius; species Nothobranchius furzeri. The sequence goes on along the minus strand of NC_091757.1, from coordinate 54,190,708 downwards.
AAATAATAATAATGATTTTTAAAAAAAGCACAATTCTTCTGCAAGGTCAAAACATCTGGGGCTGCATACAGACAACGTAGGGTCCCGGGCTAAGAGAGATCAAAAGTTTTTTGTCACACAAATCTTGTGGTCAAGGAGACTCTAAAACAGGGGTGTCAAACTCATTTTAGCTCAGGGGCCACATTGAGGGAAATCTAGTCCCAAGTGGGCCGGACCGGTAAATTAAAAACAAACTTCAGATTGTTTTCTTTGTTTTAATACAATCAATATAAAACAAGGCTGGAGCCTGAGGACAGTGTATCCAAAATAGTACAAGTACAACACCTGAAGTTTACTTGAAATTTTGAAAAAAACAAAAAATCAATAAATTAAAAAAACATTCCTTAGTGATTCAAAGAGCTTAAGATCACATGGCTAGATCAGTTTCATGCAGCACTTAAAGTATATTTGACTCATTTTATTTTACATCTTTTAGCTTTCACCAGAACATCAATATCAGAAGTCACATCCTGAGTGGCAGCCAACTTCAGGATGTGATTCAAGTTTTTGTGTGAGCCTTGAGCGCAGCTTTGTTTTATTTATACTCATTACAGAGGAAACTTGCTCACAAAGATACGTTTATTTTCACTCTACATTGTAAAGTATGAAAATAAAGTTTTACACAACCATCTCGCGGGCCGGATTTAACCCGCTTGCGGGCCGGATTCGGCCCGCGGGCCGCATGTTTGACACCCCTGCTCTAAAACCATGAATTCTGCTTAAATATTTTTAAAAGCCGGCCTCTCTTGCCTCTCTTTTATGGTGGGAAAAGCACTCCCCTGCAGCAGCAGTTCTCTCTCAGTAGGGCTACAATGAAGCCCTTAAAAAAACTGCTTAAGTTTGGCTAAAACAAATACAGTAAAAGTCTGAGGTGTTCCGAGCTTCCACACTTTCTGGATTTGATGGGCTCAGGAGGCATCTGTGTGAATCGAGCCCAATTCGCAGAAATCTTTCTCTAAGTCCACAAGGTCCAAAGGATTTATATCCAACATCCCATTACCAGACACACCAGGACAATATCCAGATGTGTTTTGCTGTTCTTCATTCACATTTTCAAATGCTTGGTTCTCTTCTGTTTCTCCTGTTTTTGTGTTTTTCTTCTCTTTTTATGTAAATTTACATGCAAATCCAAAGTTGCACAAATTTAAATGTAACCACGACTGTCTGGGTCCAGTGCTGCCTCTTCTATTCCCAGTTCAGACCAACACAACACTTTAATCACCACAGCTGTTCTCTTGGAACTAATTAAAGATGATAAAAACGCATACATACATACAAGCGTGCAATCTGCGCTCGTGGTGTAGTGGAAAGGTGCAATTACAAAGTCTAATTCATGTATCTCTTTACATAATTTATGAAGTGGTGTTGCCAGTGTTACACTGACCTTGCTCTAATGATGGTGCACAAGAGCAGTGTCATTCAAGCGTTGTGCAAACAAATTTGTAGCACAAACATACACACAGTAATGTTTGCATCACTTGGATTCATAAGACTCAGATTCCCTTTAGTCGTCGCCATTACTACAGCTTACCTTCCTAAACCTCAAAATGAATCCTAATTCTATGCAGATTCTTTAATAATTTATTTTTAGAGGGTTCAGCTTTTCGTTCCCAGAGGAAAATCAGACCACTGCACGGTGTGAGCAGATTTTTGTCCCAACTACATGAGAAAGGCAAACACACCCAGCTGAAAATCCATAATTCCCTCCTGTGATCTGAATTCATCCCCCTTATTTTAAACCACCTTTTCAAAGCCTCCAAGTGGCCTCCAGCTGGGAATTGGTGGTGGTTCAACAGCTCGAAGGTTGCATTCATTTTCAACTTGAGTAATTCAATTCAGTTCAATTCAATTTTATTTATATGGCGCCAAATCACGACAAGAGTCGTCTCAAGGCACTTCACATAATAAACATTCCAATTCAGGTCAGTTGATTAAGCCAATCAGAAATAATGTTTCCTATATAAGGAACCCAGCAAATTGCATCAAGTCACTGACTAGTGTCAGTGACTTGATGCAATCCTCATACTAAGCAAGCATTTAGTGACAGTGGAGAGGAAAACTCCCTTTTAACAGGAAGAAACCTCCAGAGAATCCTGGCTCAGTATACAAGTGCTGGCCAGTAAATTAGAATATCATCAAAAGGTTGAAAATATTTCAGTAATTCCATTCAAAACGTGAAACTTGTACATTATATTCATGCAATGCACACAGACCAATGTATTTCCGATGTTTATTACGTTTAATTTTGATATTTATAGGTGACAACCAATGAAAACATCAAATCTGGTATCTCAGAAAATTAGAATATTCTAAAGGCCAATGAAAAAATGTTTGTTTCTCTAATGTTGGCCAACTGAAAAGAATGAACATGAAAAGAATGTGCATGTATAGCACTCAATACTTAGTCGGGGCTCCTTTTGCCTCAATAACTGCAGTAATGCGGCGTGGCATGGACTCGATCAGTCTGTGGCACTGCTCAGGTGTTATGAGAGCCCAGGTTGCTCTGATAGTCGTCTTCAGCTCCTCTGCATTGTTGGGTCTAGCGTATTGCATCCTCCGCTTCACAATACCCCATAGATTTTCTATGGGGTTAAGGTCAGGCGAGTTTGCTGGCCAATCAAGGACAGGGATACCATGGTCCTTGAACCAGGTGCTGGTGGTTTTGGCACTGTGTGCAGGTGCCAAGTCCTGTTGAAAGGTGAAGTCTGCATCCCCATAAAGTTGGTCAGCAGCAGGAAGCATGAAGTGCTCTAAAACTTCCTGGTAGACGGCTGCATTGACCCTGGACCTCAGGAAACAGAGTGGGCCAACACCGGCAGATGACATGGCACCCCACACCATCACTGACGGTGGAAACTTTACACTGGACCTCATGCAACGTGGATTCTGTGCTTCTCCGCTCTTCCTCCAGACTCTGGGTCCTTGATTTCCAAAGGAAATGCAGAACTTGCTTTCATCAGAAAACATAACTTTGGACCACTCAGCATCAGTCCAGTCCTTTTTGTCCTTGGCCCAGGCGAGACGCTTCTTGCGCTGTTTCATGTTCAAGAGTGGCTTGACACACGGAATGCGACACCTGAATCCCATGTCTTTCATGAGTCTCCTCGTGGTGGTTCTTGAAGCGCTGACTCCAGCTGCAGTCCACTCTTTGTGGATCTCCCCCACATTTTTGAATGGGTTTGTCGTCACAATTCTCTGCAGGGTGCGGTTATCCCTAGAGCTTGTACACTTTTTTCTACCACATTTTTTCCGTCCCTTCGCCTGTCTGTTAATGTGCTTGGACACAGAGCTCTGCGAACAGCCAGCTTCTTTAGCAATCACCTTTTGTGTCTTACCCTCCTTGTGCAAGGTGTCAATGATTGTCTTTTGGACAGCTGTTAAGTCAGAAGTCTTCCCCATGATTGTGGTGCCTTCAAAACAAGACTGAGGGACCTTTTAAAGGCCTTTGCAGGTGTTTTGAGTAAATCAGCTGATTAGAGTGGCAGCAGGTGTCTTCTATATTCAGCCTTTTCAGAATATTCTAATTTTTTGAGATACCAAATTTGGAGTTTTCATTAGTTGTCACTTATGAATATCAAATTTAAATGTAATGAACATTGGAAATACATTGGTCTGTGTGCATTGCATGAATATAATGTACAAGTTTCACGTTTTGAATGGAATTACTGAAATATTTTCAACCTTTTGATGATATTCTAATTTACTGGCCAGCACTTGTAAGCAGCCATCCTCCACGACTCACTGGGGATGGAGAAGACAGAGCACCCCCCCCACCACCACCACCACCACCAACAATGTTTCTATGGTTACACTGTGATATCTTAGTAAATATTCTATTTGGTGAGAAATGAACTTTATGGTATTTATCTTAGTGAATCTATAATTAAACGGGTAAACTAGTAGTAGCACATTCTATGTCAAGGTAAGCAAAAAGTTATTATCAGGAGAAGGAGAATGTTTAAGTGGTTAGCAGCAGTGTGCTAGACGACAGCCCCCTCCATGAGGCCACCACAGCTCAGCAGAACATCATTGTAGCTTCTTCTGGAGAGAAAAACACTTAGAGAGAAAATAAAGTTAACAGCTGAAATTGCAGAAAATAATACAGTTAAAGAGCAGATTGTAGAATGTACACTCCACCTCCCTCTACTCCCCCACTTGTCCAGATCTAGGCTAACATCAGATTTTAACCATAAGCCCTATCAAATAAAAATGACAGGGTATATACAGGCCGGGTATATATACAGACGCTGGGTGATAGGAGACGAGGGGCAGGTGTGTGGGAATTGGGCACAGGTGAAAACAATGAACTAAGGAGAAGCAGAAATAAGCAGGGGAAAAAGACAAATATAATCCTGAAAACCAAAGCTACTGAAATCACCAAACTAAACTAAAAACATAATAGAAACAAAGATACAGGGCGATCTAAAAAGAAGAAAATAAATGGTCTAAGTGGAGAAAGGAAACACACACACACACACACACCCACACACACACTGAAGGAGACAGTAGAACTGAAACACCAAACCAAAAGGTGGGGAGATAGGAGAACATGAGGGGAACCAGGAGGGAGCTGGGGACAAAAGGGGCACAGAACATGACATTTTTCCTTAAATTTGTGTCTTTCTTCTCCAGCATTTTGTTTGTAACATTTGTCACTGTACAGACGGCACAATGAAGAAGTTGACAGCTTGTCAGATAGGCCAGAACACACCAGTGGTTGTGGGTGTAGAAAAACAATCTTCATTGTTTTATAGGGCTGTCACGGTAACCGCAAAAATGAAATATCGCAGTATGAAGAAGCCCACCGCGCTGCATCATGGGCCACCGCGATTACTGAACTTGATTCAACTCAATGATGCATGTTGAGAAGGATGGCTGCACTGGTATCAAAACGAAAGTTACTTCGCTCCTTTGGGAGCACTTTGGTTTTCAGTACGTCAGCTGCTGCGCAGCCAGAGTCCTTGGCCGAGACAGAGCTGCCACCAGCGGCAAAAAATAAATAAATAAACAAACGCTCGGAGACCTCCTGAAGTCCCGGACAAGCACTGCTTCTGCAACCGTCCCGAAGAGAGTTTGAGCCGAGCTGGAGCTCACTCGCTACCTGCAGGAGGAATGCATCCACCCTAAAGAAAACCCCCCTGACATGGTGGGGCAACAACCGGGAGAGATTCCCTTTGCTCGCCAGTCGCACGCAAGTACGTGTGCGTTAGTGCAACGAGCGCACCATCCGAGAGGGTTTTCAGTGTTGCTGGAAATGTTGCCACCCCTCTCAGATCCTCTCTCAAACCGTATATGGTTAACATGCTGGTTTTCCTTGTGGGTAACAAGGACGTGACCGAGCTATAAAGCACCGTCATTCGTGTGTGTGTGAAAGTGAAAGTGAAATGATAGTGCCCCGCGCCCGGTACATGTAATTTTTTATGCTTGATTTTAAACAACTAAACAAAATAGGGACTTGTTTCTTATTTGTTAGATGCTGCAGCCAAATTTGCATTTAAAAGTTTAACCTCCTGAATTTTGTTGTTTTTAAGTTCAGTCGGACTCCGGCTGTCGGAGAAACAAACGTTACTGCGATCTGTGTTGTTACTGCCCTTTGATCTGCATTCAGTAAAGTGTTATAAAAGAAGGCACGGCAATTTTTTACCTTTTTTAAATGTGTAAGCATTATGTTTAGATAGTACTGCAATAAAAAGAGAATGCAATAATATCGCACACCGCAATATTAAGCCACCCTGAATCACCGCAGGGGGAATTCCTCAACCGCGACAGCCCTATTGTTTTAAGACTAGTTCAAGTGTCAGAAACCACTTGTAGGCATCTTCTGCCTCAGTGTCTCAAAGGCCCGTACTTATATGTTTGTGTTTTTATAGAAAGGCAGGGATTCGCCCACCATTATAGACCAATCACAGCTCTTTGTGTATTTGAAACCCCTCTAGAGAGCTGTGATTGGCCAGCCAGAATGCTGTTAGGGGCTGCAGAGGTTCCAGTGGAGCGTTCCTGGACCAAAACTTTGCAAAGCAAGAATTTGGTCTAGTTCACTAGGCTGAAAGTTTATGTCACCTTTACACAACTTCACAAGGATCTTTTTTGCCACACATTTTAGGTGCAGGTTGCAGGTAAACTTGAACATATATCTTCAGTTTCAGATTGGAACATGACTTGTAAAATAAAAGTTCATCAATCAAGGGTTTTCTGACTTTGATGGGAGGATACCCATGAAAACCTATGCATAAATAAACTAAAACAAATTTGTGGTGTTAATGTGGTGGTGTTAATATTAGTACATTGCAAAAAATTATTTTGTTTTACAAAGACACAGAGCAAGCGTCTTTTCTGCGGAGGACAGCCAATAGATTTCAATTTAGAGACTTAGGGAGAAGCTCTGAGGGAGGATTCGAGCACGTCAATGCTCGGTCTGAATCAACTCCCTCCTCAAAAACGCAATATGGTCAAAAGTTAAAGTCCCACTAGTTGTCACACTGGTGTGTGAAATTTGTCCTCTTTTGACCCATCTTCTTGGGTAGCAGTGAGCTGCAGACACGGCCCCGCTCAGTAACCATTTGGTGGTTTAACCCCCAATCCAACCACTTGCAGGGAGGCATTGAGTCCAATTTGTTAAGTCATTCATATAGGGAGCCCAAGTCACGCCCATCTACTTCCGCACCACGGGTCCCCGGAAGAACAAAAAAATTAATGCAAGTCATTGGGGCTATTTTCTAATTCCGCTTGTTATGTTCCATGGATTTCACATATGATGTCTGTGAATTTTAAAGAAGCTTTTTGATACCAAGAACGTGCCTATTTTCGAATGGGGGGAAATGCTATTTTAGGTTTTGTGTGAAAATGAGCCCAGGACCACAAATACGCTTCACGAGAGTGACGTCATCGAACCAGACACACAGAAAACTGAGGAAAAATGGCTGTGAGTTCAGCAAACTTCAAATCCTTCCCACAGGAGGAAAGAACCGCCATAAATCTGGCCATGAGGTAAGTAGCAGCTATGCTAGGGGAGAGGAGATTACATGCGACGTGCCAATGTAGTCATGCTTATTACGAACATTTACAAGCTGATCAGTCACAATGTACATGACTGGCGTAGTTGAAACATCCATGATTACTTTTAATTTAAATAGAAGTACAACATTTGTGCGATCCAGGGCGTAAGGCAAAGCGGATTAGAAAATAGCTCTTTTAGCCCCGTTGACGTGCATTCATTTTTTTCATTTTTCTGGGGACCCCTGAGCCAACCAGAAAGGGAGGAGACTTCAGGTTGGTTTATGCTTGACGCGTCCGCGAGGTTCGCACGGCAAAATTGCATCATTTTAACAACCACGCCCCTCCACCGCACCTCCGCACGGCTCAAACTTTCCGCACCGCGCACTTAGGAAATTTTCTAACCACGCGGACGGTCAGACGGGGAAAAACATGGCGGACTGGCAAGAACTAGTATGGCAGAGGTTCGTAAATACAGACATTTGTATGATTCAGCCCTCAAAGATCACCGTGATCAACATGTTGTTAATAATTCTTGGAGAGAAATAGCTCGCACTGTTGGAAAAGACGAGGACGCTGTTAAAAAATGCTGAAATGCCATGTTGTAAACAGTAATTTCTACTTCTACTATGGTGTAGTGTTGGATGCATTCCGTAGAGCTCCATGCTGCCCCCTACAGTTTGGGAGAATATTGGCTCACCGCAGAGACGAGCCGCATGAACCATAAACGCTGCAAGTTGTGAAGCGCGTTCCATCCGCGAGCCGCATCACCAAGTGGAAAGTACAGTAAATGCGTTAAGCATAAACTAAGCTTTAGGCTCCCTATGACCCGACCGAGATTTGAACCCCAATCTCCCAGTCTCAGGGTGGCCACTCAGCTGTTATTTATGCAAACTTACACGTGGAGTCCACTGCAACCCCTAGAGACCAGAATCCACTCTAATGGCTGTAAAACATTTGGGGTTTCAGTGGTTTTAAAGGTAAAAACCTCCCCTCTCTAATTATCCCTGTTTTGTGTACAAGATCATCTCTCCGAGGGGAATTCTCCCTGATCCTCTAAACTGAAATCATTCTGCCTGCCTGTCAGGATACAGATTACTCAGAGGTACCTCATACAACACTATAAATGGAGTGCATCAGTTTCCCTTTGGACAATTCTTCATTTCCCTTGGAGGACTTGTGTGTAAAGTGATGAGTAAAACAATAAATGGAACCTTATCACACGATAAACCGAAGACATACGACGATGCTTAGAAAACAAAAGGGGAAGACAAATAAATGATAAATGACCCGCATTAGCACCTTTCAGCATCAGAGGACTCCAAAGCGCTTTACACTACAGTGCATCATTCACCCATTCACTCACCGATGATGGTGATGAGCCGCTCTACCTCCTGAGCTGCTGCCGCCCAAGTGAGACTAGAGACGAGGTGTCTTTCTATTCCTGGATTCGGAGGCCTGTGGCTCCCTCCCAAATTAAAATGCTACTCAAATATTCCTGTTGTGCTTTTATGACATAGATTGGTCAAATGGGGAAAAAAAGGGAATTCCCCTCATTTAAAAAGTTTAATATATCAAACACGGCACACATGTTTCCATATTTCATTAAGCCAGTGTGTGTGTGTGTGTGTGTGTGTGTGTGTGTGTATGTGTGTGTGGTCTTGTGCATACTACATACTGAGGACCATTTAGTGAGGACATTTTTTGGGTCCTCGCTTTTTTTTTTTTTTTTTTAGAAACTTACCAGAAGCTTACTATACCAGTTAGAGGTATTGTGTAAATAAAGTTTTAGTTAAGGTAAGGATTAGGAATAGATCAGCATTGGTTATGGTTAGGGTTAGGGTTTGGGTTAGGCATAGTGAAATCACAAAACTGAATGGAAGTCAATGAGGGTCCTCACTATGATAGAAACACAGACGTGTGTGTGTGTGTGTGTGCGTGTGCGTGTGCGTGCGCGTGCGCGGGAGTGAGAATCTTGACTCGGCAACTAAAAAACAACAGGTGCGGTTCACATTGCTAGTCTAATACTCACACCTGCAGAGTCTAAGAGAACAATGGACAAAGAGCGACACTGTCTACGTGCCTTTCATGCCGGCTCTCCCTTGGATCGACTTTCCTTCTCCTTGTTTTCCTCATCATGGATCTTATGTAAATTTGAACAGCAGGAATGTTTTTAAACATTTTTCCCCCAACGGCATGACTCGTCAAACATTCCAGGTGAACCGCACTACAACAACAAACACGGCCTGCGTTTGTCAATGATTGTTCTTGACTGACAAACGCTTGGCTGAGAAACGACAGGAGTGAATTATGAGGAACAAATGTCGCATTCATAACTTCGAAACAGTTGATGATGAGCGGACGTAACGGTTGTTTCCGTAAAAATAGGAAATAAAGATTCATTTAGTTTTTTTCCTTCTAATTCACCAAAAAGCAAACCATGTGGCTATTAGAATCAGAATCAGAAGTTTTTATTTTGCCTATGTGTGCCGAGTCACAACATTAGGAATTTGCTGCGGAATTTGGTGCAGAAGGTAAGATAGAAAAAAAAATTAAGAGACAAGCAAATATAGGAAGTAATAAAATACTCATGATAAAATTATTAATGTAAAACGTGGCAAGAATTAGAGAAGCAGCTGTCTACCCCGTGTAGGTACTAATCTGAGTGTTTGCTGAGTTTCAAGCACAGCATCGGGTCACATGACTGGGACCAATCAACTTGAGTGGGCAGCCCTAGGATTTTCATTCAAAAGTCCAACTGCAGAGGGGAAGAAACTGTTTTTGTGACAAGAGGTTCTGGTCCAAATGGATCTGAGCCTTCTGCCAGACGGGAGCGAGTCGAAGAGACTGTGTCCAGGGTGACACGAGTCAGCTATTATCCAACCTGCACGCCTCAATGTCCTAGAGGTGTACAGATCTTGAATGGAGGGGAGTTTGCAGCCAATGACCTTCTCTGCAGAGCGCACGACACGCTGCAGCCTCTTTTTGTCCCTGGTGGTAGCTCCAGCGTACCACATGGTGATGGAGGAGGTGAGGATGGACTCGATGATAGCGGTGTAGAACTGCCTCATTGACTGTGGTGATAGGTTGAATTTCTTCTACTGCCTCAGGAAGTACATCCTCTGCTGGGCCTTTTTTCTGATGGTGGTGATGGTGGGCTCCCATTTGAGGTCCTGGGTGATGGTGGTGCCCAGGAAGCGACATGAGTCCACCATCGTGATGGGTGTCAGACATGTTTTTTTTTGGGGGGGGGGGGGGGGGGGGGGGGTATCCGCGGGTCCTTAAAAAGTCTTAAAACGTCTTAAATTTGCTTTTCAAAATTTAAGGCCTTAAAAATCCTTAAAAATGACAAATAATCCTTAAATAGAGTTTCCAAAGGTCTTAAATTACCAAAGGCCCAATAAACAAGATTCTTTTATTTCTATAAAAATTTCGTGAATTTCTAGTTAGTCTTCAGCATTTTTTGTGTACGATGTTGGCGTAAGCGGAACCATACACATTCAGCTGGTTGTGAAAGGGGGATATTTTTAGATGAGCACATTAGCTGGTTAAAGAGCAGTCACCCCCAAATCAACTATTTTTTTCTGATAAACTATATAAATGCGTGTCTAATCGTGCTGCAGACACGTGTAGTCAATAGTTTTGCACTTTAGTGCATTTTAGGTAAAATTTAAATTTTCTGCCTGAAACTGTCAGTGTTGTGCCGTTGTCAGGTAAAAACTCTTCACTACATTTGAATTTAAATCTGCCACCGCTATTGGCTAAGAGGTATGCTATGATGTAAACTGGTACATTATGATGTCACAATGTCGTGAGTGTGTGTATTTGTTAGTGGCTCCACCCTCTCGGTCTGCTAGGCAACAGCATTTGTTGCATTTTTCAAACATGAAGTGGGAGTGAAGTACGCTTCTTGTAAGGGGTGACTTGCTCTTTAAGCTAGTGGGAGTTTGCGTCATGGGGAAGTTTAATGGTAACTGGATGGCTAATCCCATGTTCGCGATGTGGTTAGCACCGGTTCCAGGCAATAGCTGGAAATTATAGCTTAAATTTAATTTTTTAAATAGCTTAAATTTGGTCAAAGTGGCCTTAAAAAAGGTCTTAAAAAGTCTTAAATTTGGCTCCCTTAAACCTGCAGATACCCTGGTTATCCTTCGTTATGAAATCACTTTAGCAAAAAATTATCTTTATGTGTGGAGTTTTTCACTGACTGGATAGGATTTGGATGCGTTCAGCATCTTATTTAAATAAGGTGCTGTAGTGTCATCCAGTTTTGTTTGCAGGCCTGATTCCACCTGACAGAATTCATGAGACATTTTTACATTTATGCCTCATTAAGCACATATTTTTTCATTCTGCTGAAGGCTCGCGGTAAATGACTCCAGCCTAAATCAGACTTTTTGTACGAGCATGTGTGTGTTTCTGAGTGGTAAACGTGCCGGCTTGGGTTTGCATGTCAGCCTCATTGTGACTGCCACGAGGCAGATAGCAGAGAGTGGGGTTGAAAAAGTAGTTTCTTCTCAGCCTCGCCCGCAGACCTGGGAAACCTTGATAAGACACTCCGGTTCCGAAGGCTTTAAAAAGACATGCTGGTTTGGAGTGCAGAATGAAGAGATTGTGAGGAGAAGGAGGAGGAGGAGGAGGAAAAAGACGAAGACAAGAAGGGGGAAGCTGGCGGAGGGATGTCGAGGATGCTCAAATCATTTTGGAAGTAGCTCCAGTGAGGTAGATCCCCCCCCCCCCCCCCCCCCCATCTTGCCATTATGTTAAAAAAAATCCTGAAAATCCTTTTAGTCACAGCAGATATTGGAAAAGTCCTTACAGGAGGAGTTACCATCCCCCTACACACACACACACACACACACACGCACACACACACACACACAGCCTGTTTGCGAGTTGGTCTTTTCTCGTCATTGGTTTAAAACTTCTTTAATTCTGTCTGAAGGCATGGCTCAGTGCGGCTGGCAAATGTGCTTCCTAGTTAGAAAACTGACAGCTTATTTCCAAATTAGGGGGCGGTTTGGGGTTAAATACCTGTTAAATGGAATAAATGTTATTATTAATGCACCACTAATAGTTGGCACTACCTTAACGTGCCCTCACAGAAAAATGGGTTCATCTTAAAAGAACATTTATAGTAAAGCACTTAACACAGAATACAAATTTTGTGCAGTTTCCCCCAAAAATGACAAGATGAGCTTTTTTTTAAGAGAAGTACTTTTGAACTCCAATCAACAACAGAGAGAATGCATCAGCTGTGATGATATCACGGCAGCAATCTGAAACCCAGAAGGGGTTAAAGGTTAGGATGTGTGTTTGAAAATAGACGTGCTTGTGTCAGCGTGCAGGCTTGTGAATAAAATGAGATGGATGGTGTGGAAGCTGAGGGCCGATGTGTCATGGAGGAGCCTGTGTGTGCTTTCAGGTTAGAAAAACATGGGTTGATGGATGGATGAGCAGCGGGTGGAGGAAGGCTGAAAGAATCCGACAATGAGGACGAGAGACACTGGATATGTTTTGATTTGGTCATGAAAGGCCTAAAGATAGTGATGGAATTCAGATGGCACCTGCAGCTTCCTTCTCACCTTTCTCCCCCTTTTCTCTCTTTTAGCTAGCTCAGGCTTAGTTTACTTTTCATGCTTCAAGGATGAAGTACAATCCCTCTGTTTCGCATCTGATTTTACCTCGCAGAGATATGGAGAGAAGAAGAATCACGACTTCTAAATGTCGCTGAGGCCGTTATTCTAATTCTACATTGAGAATTGGATAACATTACTGGACTGAACATCTTTAAACCACTGCGATAAAGTGTCTTTAATATCAAAAAGTTTTAGTTATCTTATTAATAAAATAAGTCATTTCTTAAGGTGGATGAAGTCATGTTTCACATGTCTTATCTAAACATTTCTGTGCCAGAGGAGTCTCATTTCACTCCAAACGCAGGACTACTTGATGGCCACTTTAATTCACTTTGTATTTTGTGCCCAAAACTTACCAGACCAGATTGCAATCAAACCAAAATCATTCATTTATTATAACTTTGGCCAAGTGTTTTTGTTCAAATTGAAACTTCATAGTACTTTTTGAAGAGCAACATTCCAAATCCTTTTCCAGGCTTAGTTGCTTGTAAATGAGGCAAATTTTCCCTTATTCCCGAGTCTTGCTTCACCACTTAAGCTGGTGCTAACGATCACTACAGAGAGTACTAAGTCAAATCTGTCCTGTCAGAAAAACTGTCAGTAGCCACCCTGTCAGTAGACGATTGTAGATGTTTGTTACCATCATAAAAGAACAATTAAAAATGACATCACACGCTTTTTAATGGTTTTTAGTGATTTATCTAAAATTAAACATAAAAGAATATTTATTTATGAGTCAGTCGAGCTTGTATTTATTGATGTGCTATGAAAAATGGCCAGCTAATGGGGATTACCTTTTTTTAATTAGAAGTAGGTTCTTCTATTAACATTTATTGCTGTTTGTGTATTTGTTTTTATTTGTTTTTTGTTCGTTCCCATGCTCTTGTGATGAAATCGGTGGTTGTTGACCACTCTTCTGTTGTCCCAACACAATCAACCTCCTTAGAAGAAGAAGAAGGAGAAAGTATCATTTCTATAGCGCCTCTCAAGATAAAAATCACGAGGCGCTTCACAAAAACAAAAAATATAAAAAAGCATTTAGAAAATGTTGAAAAATATATTTAAAATAAGCAAAAATAGGCAATTGTGATTAAAAAAAGTTAAGAAAAAGAGAGAGTGAACAGGAAAGAGGGGAATCAGTGGATCCTGAGGAAGGCGGAATAGGTGGGGAGAGCAGAATAAAGAGAGAGAGGTGAAGAAGGTCATACAAAAGCCAGCTTGAACAGGTGAGTTTTCAGCTGCTTTTTAAAGGAGACCCCTGAGTCCACTGATCTCAGGCTCAGGGCTAGAGAGTTCCAGAGTCTGGGGGCCACAGCAGCAAATGATCTGTCACCTTTGGTCTTTAGCCTGGTGCTGCACAACCAGTAGGCTTTGGTCACTGGACCTCAGGGACCTGCTGGGGGTGTAGGGACTAAGAAAATCACCAATATAAGATGGTGCTTGTCCGTGTAAGGCCCTATAGACCAGAACCAGGATCTTGAAATGAACCCTGAAGTTGACTGGCAGCCATTGAAGCTGGAGGGGAAGCGGGGTGATGTGGGTGTGTTTGGAGGACTTGGTCAGAAGCCGAGCACAGGCATTCTGAACCACCTGTAGACGGTTCAGGGAGGTTCTGCTCAGACACGTGAAAAGAGAGTTACAGTAGTCTAAGTGTGAGGAGATGAAGGTGTGGAGAATTGTCTCAAGTTCAGAGTGGGACAGAATGGGACTCAGCTTAGCAATGTTCTTGAGATGGAAGAAGGAAGAGCGAACAAGAGGACTGACATGAGAATCCAGGGTGAGAGCTGGGTCGAAGGTCACACCAAGATTCCTGACAGAAGGTTTGGTGTGAGAAGCAAGCTGACCAAGAGAGTCTCTGACTTTGGGAACCAGCTTGTCTGGGGCACAGATGGGGATCTCAGTCTTATCTTCATTCAGCTGTAGAAAGCTCCCAGCCATCCAGGTTTTGATAGAGTCTAAGCAGGTGTGTAACAGCTGCATCTTAGACATCTCATGGGGCTTAAAGGAGATGCACAGTTGGATGTCATCTGCATAAAGATGGTAGGAGATTCCTTTGAATGAGCTCAGGATGTGCTGAAGAGGAAGCAGATAGAGGAGGAAGAGCAGAGGCCCCAGCACAGAACCTTGTGGGACACCATGGGTAAGAGAGGTGGCGGAGGACCTAAACTTGGAGACGGCCACAGAAAAGGAGCGCTCAGAGAGATAAGAGGAGAACCACTCCAGAGCAGATCCTGATAGGCCTACCCAGTCTCTCAGCCTCTCCAGTAGCAGGTGATGGTCAACAGTGTCAAAGGCTGCAGTCAGGTCCAGCAGGACCAGAACAGAACAGTCCCCTGCATCACTGTGAGTCAGAAGGTCATTAGAGACTCAAAGAAGAGCTGTTTCAGTAGAATGAGCTCTACGAAAACCTGACTGGAAGCAATCATAGATGTTATGTTCATCAAGAGCAGCTGTGAGTTGTTTAGCCACAACTTTTCCAAGATCTTGGAGATGAACGGAAGTTTAGAGATGGGTCTGAAGCTGCTATGGAGAGAGGCATCAAGACTCGGTTTTTTAAGAAGCGGGTGGATTACAGCGTTCTTAAAGTAAGTAGGGACCTGACCAGAGACCAGAGAAGCATTAATTATAGAGAGCACGCTGGGACCGATGGACCGAAAAGCACTTTTAAACAAAGATGAGGGTAAGATGTGGAGGGGGCATGCAGAGGTCTTCATAGAGTTAACTAGTTTGGTTAACTCAGGCAAAGAAACGGGAGCAAAGCCTTCTAGGATGATGGGCCTGGTTGGAGTCGGGAGAGGCAGCGATAAGGCTGAAGGAGAGATGCTAGATCTAACCTTATTGACTTTGTCCACAAAGAAAGACAGAAAGTTCTCACAGTCTGCAACAGAGTGGATGGAGGCTGTATGAGAGGCAGGAGAGACGATGCTGCTGATGGTGTTAAACAGCACCTTGGGGTTCCCTTTGCTCTGGGACACCAGGTTGGAGAAATAGGAAACCCTTGCGTCTCTGACTGCAGAGTTAGAGGATGTCAGAAGATCTTTTAGGTGCAGCAGATGGACGTGGAGATGGGTTTTCTTCCACAAACGCTCAATTTTTCTGCACTGGCGCTTCAGGCTGCGAAGGCTGTCATTAAACCAGGGAGTAGGGTTCACTGCAGGAACTGATCTGGTTCTGACAGGACAGATGTTGTCCAGAATGGAGAGGCAGTGCTCGTTAAACTGAGAAGTTAAGGAATCTGGGTCGTTATCAGAAGAACAGGGTGGATCAAAAGCAGCAGAAAAATTGCTAGCTGTGCTTTCATTAAGAAAACAAGAACTAACCATACGGTGAGCTCGAGGTGGGGACGCAGAAACTGACAAGTTAAAGGAAATGCAATGGTGATCTGAAATATAAATGTCCTCAGGACAAACACTGTCAGCATTTAGACTCAGGGTAAAAACAAGGTCTAGAGTGTGCCCCCTGGTGTGTGTGGGGCCAGAAACATGCTGGGTAAGGCTGAAGGAGTCCATAAGGCTGGAGAAATTCATGGCAAAGAGATCAGAGGAATCATCAACGTGGATGTTAAAGTCACCAACAATCACCAGTCTGGACAGCTTCACAGTGGAGGATAGAAAGTCACTAAACTCCTGAAGGAAAGAACTGTTTGGACCAGGTGGACGATAGACCACAGCACAGTAGAACGGGTCCTTACGCCCGACTTTAATCAGCTGCAGTTCAAAGGTAGCAATGCGACCAGAGGTTGTAGAGCTACATGGAAGACGGTCTCTGAAAACAACAGCTAGGTCTCCACCACGACCAGAACCCCAAGGCTGGCTAAGAAAAGAATAACCACTCGGGCAGAGTTCAATCAGAGCAGAATAATCAGATGTTTGCTGCCAAACTTCAGTCAGAAACAGAAAATCCAGGTTTTTAGAGAGAATTAGATCATTGAGCAGGAAGGGCTTATTGTTAACAGAGCGGGTGTTTAACAGAGCCATGCTGAGTGAGGTGGAGGAATCAGAAACTACAGAAACAGCTGGAGTTAGTGGACGTTAATTAGCAGGGTTAGATCCACAGTGTTTATAAAAACCACTTATGGAGGGATCAGGAGGAGAAACCACTGAGGAATGAGGATAAACCGACCTTAAAAAACTTGGACGGATGAACCGCGTCGCAATGCGGCCTGGCGGGAATGCGGAAGTGGCGCTCAGGTCACCAAACAAAGGAAGAGAAGCTACAAGATCACACCGATGTTTACTAGATAAACCACGCTTTAAGAGAAGTCATATTCTCACCTGGATTCCTGCTCGTTTACCTCTTTTCCTCCGACGTTTTTCCGGGACCGTACAAACATTGCTGCAGGCGCGCAGATCAGGACCGTTGTTTGGCTCCGGGCCAGCGCGCCACTCAGGTAAACAAATCGGACGTCCTCGGTGCGTCTTGGGCGATCGTGAACGAACGGAAGGACAAAAGAGTCTGGCGATCATAGGAGATGGTAGCAGGGACACTACTGAAGAGGATCGCAGACAGGAGCAAGGTGGAAAATAGGAGGTTAGTGGAGAAAAGTTTGACAAAGTGGCCGGTGACTGCGGCTAAGCCAAGCACAGTTGCCGACCGGAAGCGGAAGAAGAGCCTAGCCACATCTCTGGTTTGTTTGGTTGTTGAAGAACTGCATGGGTCCTGCTAAACTGGCTGTATACACATTCATTTAGCATATCGTGCGATTGACTTGGACAGATACTTAAAAAAAACAATCCCAAAACTGAAGCTGTCAACCATATTTGATCTTGCCTGCTTGATTTATTTTCCTAGATCAAGAAATATTTGATTAATAAAAGGTTATGGTCCACAACTTTTTGGGGGTAGTTTTTTGTGCAAAGACGCTGATGGTTGCTTGGTATCTGTTGTAGGGTCAGGAAACGATTACAAAACATATCTGAAACCACATCAGATTCCACGTTATATGTCCTCAAGTGCTCATCTGGTCCTTTAATCTGGTAGAATCGAGTCGGTGTGATTTTTTTGCTTTCACCACAGCCACCAGTGCGTGACTAGCTCTGACACCTAAGATATAACACTAGAGGTGATTGTTTCACTTGTGAATGAAGCTCACAGCACAGACTGAGCTCATTATGTTGCAATTCAGTGTTCTCACAGCCACCAGCGGTCCTGTCGGCATGCTTCATTTATTATTTAATTCCAGCTGTAGCTATACTGTGCAGGTGGTATAGGGAGCGAAGAGTGTCACAGAGCTGTAGGCCATTCGTGAGCTGAATCATAAGAATTACTAATTTTACTGCAACATATTTGTTTTCAAGAAAAATGCTCACAAATCAGACAAAATCATGTTTTTTTGTTTCATCTCACCTTTGAACCATTAGTTAAGGTTAAAATATAACATGTACAGAGGGATAAAAAGGTTTTCCACTGTTTAATAATTCCTCTGTACGGTTAATACGGCTTCATTGCATTTTAGTTCACAGATCCTTTGACACATTTACTTTTCTATATAGAATAAAAGCACATCTCATTAGCCTAAAGCACTTTGTTCAGTCTGAATACCTCCTGGCCAAAGTCAGCTCATACTGTGGAGGTAATGATAACAGCCAACCTTTAGATAATCGCCTCCCACCCCCAAGAGTCCATTAAAAAGAAAGACAAGGTGTCTCTGGCACAGAGCTAGAGTGATGGGGAATAAAGGGTATAACACGATATGATTAAATGTCCAGGTGGGAAATCACTGGTAATTATTTAATAACAGCAGGGGGACAAGGAAGAAAGAGAGTGTTCATTTCTAGTTTTACTATGATTTTCTTTTATTTGTCTTATCCTTTACGCAGTTTAGACGTGAATGGTCAAAAACGATCATATTTTTTTAGTTTTGGAGAAATAATAGACATTCAGCTATTACAAACCTACTTAAGGATAGATTGAATTCAGTCCTTTTGGAAATTGGGAAAATTTTCAGTGCAAAATTCTTTCCTATTAAAAATCACTGAAAGTTTTAGCAACGTCCACTTTCATTTGTGGTTTCATTTAAATAGTTTCCACAGTCCTAAGGGACTTCTTTAACCATTTCACAAAAACTTCATCTACCAATTACCGGGGCAGGGGGTGGGGGGTTGGGGTTGTTTACATAACACCTCAAAATGCACTTTAACCTTCACTTGGCAGAATTTAAAGAACTTAAACTTAAGAACTGAATGCATCTCAATCCAAATTTGGTGGGTTCCACTCACGTGACTCTGCAGTTGCGCGAAACTCAAATGGGGGACAGGAAGTGTTTTGCTCCACTACAAAAACAGCACAATGGATGAAAGCGATTTTACTAAGGCTTTAAATGAGCTGGCACCAACGCTATATCGTGAAAAAATGCATCTTTCTTTACGTTATCACCCATATAGTAGGGATGGGTACCTTTGACATTTGAATCGATTTGGTACTAATTGCCGGTACCTAGGAATCGATACCGGTACTTAACGGTACCAATTTTAGATACTTTTGAGTGTTTAATATTTTAATTATCTTTTATATTTAAATATATATTTTTCTCAATATATAACCATATTTGATAAATATCACAGTAAATAACATACAACTGTTTGTATTTCAACATCGTCCTTGTAGTTTTATAAGCTGATAATTAAACTGAAGCAAACATCTTTACTGTGAACTAAATTTACTGTGTATCTTCATTCCTTTTGCCGTCCTTTTTCTTTTGATTTTTCCTACTGGGAAGTTAGAATTTCCGAGGAGAAAGCGAACGCACCACTAGCTGATAACAACGGTGGCAATGGAAGCTAACATATCAAGCTAACGTTATCTTAAACAGTTTATTTAGCTGCTGGAGCAGATTAAAACGATGATGCCTCACACTTACATCGTTGTCGCTGGTTTCATCTTCACCCAATCACCCGTCGCATTTAGTAAAGTGAAGCCAAACTTTAGAGCGCGTTCATGTTCTTCTAGTCAGAAATTCTGAGGAGAAAGCGAACGCACCATTAGCAGAATGGAAGCTAACATGTCAAGCTAACGTTATCTTAAACATTTTATTTACCTACCGGAGCAGATTAAGATGAGGATGTCTCACATAGATCGCTGTCGCTGGTTTCGTCATCACCCAGTTACCCATCACATTTAGTGAAGTGGACCCAAGCTTTAGCGTGCGTTCTTTCTACCATGCTGCTCTGTTTACAACTCGCTCGCAGCGACCGACGACATAACGCTCTTGCGCAGCTGTCTAGGCAAGTTCTCGTTATGAAGGACGGGTACCGAAACGAGGCACCGTTTCAAATGACGTGAATCGGTGCTCAGTCGGTACTATGGAATTCGGTCGGTACCTTAAAAAGTACCAAATTCGGTACCCGTCGCTAGTTATCACCCATATAGTTGTCAGACTTTTCATACCCTGTGGAGGATTTACCCAGCGCTGAAGCGATCAGCATAACAAACTACCTTGTGCTGCATTCACAAACATTCACAGACTCTAGAAACTAATGCGTCCAGTGAAAAGTGTTCTGTGACCAGGAGATCATTTACAGTACTGGCCAAAAGTTTGACACACCTTCTCATTTACTGTGTTTTCTTTATTTTCATGACCATGACCATTTACAAAGGGGCCAACAGGTGCTAAACACCTCTGGGAACTCGTTCAAGACTGTTTGAAAGCATTTCTGGTGACTACCTCTTGAAGCTCATCAAGAGAATGCCAAGAGTGTGCAAAACAGTAAAACAGCAAAGGGTGGCTATTTAAAAGAAAATAGAATATAAAACATTTTTTCAGTTATTTAACCTTTATTTGGTTAAGTGCATAACTCCACATGTGCTCCTTCATAGCTGCGATGCCTTCAGTGAGAGTCTACCAATGGAAATGGTCATAAAAATAAAGAAAACACATTGAATTAGACAGGTGTGTCCAAACTTTTGGCCTGTACTGTACACCTGGCTCTGCGGTCCAGCAGCTGCTTTTTTTTGTCAATTTGCAGTTAAATGTTAAAATGGTAAATGGTCTGTATTTGTATTAGCACCATCTTAGAGTTCTCCAAACTCCCAAGGTGCTTCACAACACAGTTATTCAATTCAATTCAATTTTATTTAAATAGCACCAAATCACGACAAGAGTCACCTCAAGGCACTTCACATAATAAACATTCCAATCCAGGTCAGTTCATTAACTCATTCACTGCCAGCCATTTCCTAATCACTAACGGCCTTCGCTGCCAGCGTTTCTCACCGTTTTTACAGTTTTTTTAAGAGTCACAGAACGTTGCGAGCTAGCATGATGTCGATGCCAAAACAACCAAAACAAAGCTGAGACTCACCTCTTACATCAGGAAGAAGCCGCGTGTTTCGAGTGTTATCCGTTCTTTCATAATCCGTTGTCGAATTGTGATCGGCAGACTCTTTTCCGGTTCGCGCCTCACTTTTTTTTACAGGAACGGCCCAAAACGATCTCCTAACACATGGATGTTCTGCTTCCTGATCATGTGATCTGTGACGTATACGGATGAAGATCGGCTTCAGGCTGAGATGTTTGTTCTCTTAGCGCGGGGACTCGTTCCGATGCTCAAACAGTAAAAAAATGCAAATGACGACTTTAGTCGTCATTGGCAGTGAATGAGTTAAGCCAATCAGAAATAATGTTTCCTATATAAGGAACCCAGCAAATTGCATCAAGTCACTGACTAGTGTCAGTGACTTTATAGCAATCCTCATACTAAGCAAGCATTTAGCGACAGTGGAGAGGAAAACTCCCTTTTAACAGGAAGAAACCTCTAGAGGATCCTGGCTAAGCAAAAAGTTATTCATCCATTCACACACACATTCACACACTGGTGTGGATGGTCTACGATGTAGCCACAGCTGCCCTGGGGCGCACTGACAGAGGCGAGGCCTGTCACCGGTCCCTCCGACCACCACCAGCAGGCAAGGCGGGTTTGCCCAAGGGCACAACAGCAGCTTTCTCTGGTCGGAGCTGGGATCAAACCTGCAACCTTCCAGTTACCGGACCACCCACTCTACCTCCTGAGCTACCGCTGTCCCCAACTGCTGCTGTTAACAATTGCTCTTTTAGCTCACAACTCATCATTTTAAGTCGTGTAGCCTTTTAAAAGACACGTCTGGCTCCAGTTTCCAATACAAGCTGGGAAATCACTCATTCTGTCAGGCGGGTACTTTTCTGAGGGGGGGGGTCATCGGGGAGAGCCGAAACATTGATGGAGGAGGAGAAAGCTGACAATGAGATATTTACAAAGAATGAAAGTAATACAAGTGCAGATAGAAAATAAAGCCCGTCTTGCACATTCAGCATGCCTTTAAAGAAAATGTAATGCCATTTTTATCTTTTTCCTAAACTGTGTCCGTCTTTTCCTTGTCTTATCTCCAACTTTGGTCTTTGCCTGCCTTTCAGACTGTGAAATGGAGAGTGGTAATTTCCCTCGCTTCCCTCTGTATGTTAATGAGGCGCTAATCTGTTCCTGAGCGAAAGCCTTAATGAGGGCGACGTGCCCCGCTCTTCGCCGGCTTGCTCCTATTAACTACCATTATGGAAATAGCTCTGTACAGCACGGCGTCCTGGGAGTGGACTCAAACGTATTCCGTATTTCCACTTTTGAAGCTTTCTTCTCCCTCCTTAACAAGGCTGGGGGCTCCTCTGAGGGAGCATCCAGCAGATAAACAAACACGGTAATGACGAGCACGGGGAGAGGCTTCACACACTGTGAGTTCTGGCCTTTTTCAGATGCTGGATGCTTGTAGAGCAAAATAGGCCACCGAGGAGAAATTGCTGGAGATGGAGAGCGCAGTGTGAGCCAAGCGTCAAACATCTCCCCTCTCAGATACACTCCTCAGCCAGCTGCTTCGTCACTAATCAACATTGTGTCTATGGAGCCTTATCTTTCTTAGCATTTGCATCTTTTAATTCCATTTTAGGTTAAAAATGAACACAGAGAATCAGAAATATGTGGGATTATTTACATTATTTTCCACTAAATTACTGCCTTCCATTGATGGTGTCACATCCTCCCATCCTTAACGCCTGCTGATGATGATAATGCTTGGCGGTATTTAAAGAAACACCCAAACCCGATTAAAAGTGGGAACAGATGCTGCTTGAAGCTGAACATGTTTCAAAGACTTGTATCAAAGGATATTATAGCTTTATTCATTTTGCATGTATCTAGGCCAGCCCAGCCCCTGCCACTCCCACAGACCACATACGAACGGTAGAGTGGTGGGCGACTGTGAAATGGATTAACGTCTTTCTCTTGCTTTCATCAAAATTACAATTTTCATCCTCCGGCTTCTGTCTTTGTCTTTTTCTCCCAATTTATGCTCGGTCTCCTGTCAGTTATCCCCGTCCTCCTCCATGTTTGGTCTTTGTCTTTCTCCCTTCTACATTCTGTGTGCGCAACATCCATTTAGGCATTTGCGAGTTACTTTGTTGAGTAAATATTGAACAGCAGGTCAGGTGTAGACATGTGCTCTTCTGTTGTGTTTCTTATTCAGAGAGGGATTTAAATAGCAGAGCAATGTTTTTTTTCTTTCACTGTGTTGCTAACATAACACAACTTTTTGAAATAGCTGTTGACATTGTCAGCGTTCTGTTTTTAGAACTGTGATTCCCAAGTTCTTTGGCCATGCTTTGGTCATGCGTCAAAAACATGTGTTGGCAGTTATTGTTTACTCTGTGTGAACTCTGTGTTAGATGGATAAGATGGAACTGACCTTCTCTGCTGAACACATTACTGTCATCAACCATGATCATTATTAATCATTATTATACCCAAAGCATAATCATTCATTTCATGTAATTAAAATACCTTTATACCGAAACAAGTGATCATTTGTGATGATTATAATAAACAGTAATAAAATCAAAGAGTTTACTAATATTATTATTTAATTATTATCGTGAACTAGAAGTGTCCTTCTTCTGGGACGGAACAGCAGCAGATATGGTGATATGTTCTTCCAGACATCATGGTTCCTTGGTTAATCTGTGGATTTAAATGTACTGTTTGACCCAGCTGGGTAAATGTGACCTTCGCCACAAATTCGAGGACCTTCCGTGATGCTACAGCATCCTACTCAGAAAATAACAGCAGTGGGTCAAGTACAGAAATGTTGTCAAGGAGACAATTTAAACTAGAAAATGTTGTCAACACAAACAATTATCACTCTATTTGTGTCTATGGATACATTACGTTGCTCTCACTGTCGATGCACTAAATGGAATGCAGCCCCTGCTGATATTTTTGTGCTTTCTCTATATATCTCACCAAACTGCTACAAAGTGGGAGTTTTCAAACTTTCTTGCAAGCCTTGTTGGGATTCTCAGTTTTAATTGCATCAGTCGCAGGTTTTTGTTGTTGACTTTTAATTATCCATCCATTTCATCCGCTTATCCGGAGTCAGGTCGCGGGGGCAGCAGCCTAAGGCGAGAGGCCCAGACTTCCCTCTCCCCAGCCACTTGGGCCAGCTCCTCCGGGGGAATCCCGAGGCGTTCCCTGGCCAAGTGAGAGACATAGTCCCTCCACCGTGTCCTGGGTCTACCTTTAGGCCTCCTCTCAGTTGGACGTGCCCGGAAAACCTCACCAGGGAGGTGTCCAGGAGGCAACCTGACCAGAAATGACTTTTAAACATGTTCAACATTTTAGAGGAACTGTTTTTCTTTCAAAATAGTTGCAAAGTCTTCACACGTGATGGGTTTCTGTCCCAAATGCAACTCTCGGATGCAGAATTTCCATGAGTTTCTTTTTAGAGGTGTCGGTCACCAAGTAACAAAAAGGCAGTAAATTACAACCAAATGGAGACATGAGGGCTTTTTCCACCAGTTACCTACTCAGCGCGGCTTGAGTAGAACCGGACACACACACACACCTGGAGATTCTGGAGAGTGCATTAAAGTTCAACTCCCACTATCTCTCTAGTTTTGGGTTCATCCAGAATAAATGAAAAAGTGTAGCAGGTCACCATCTGCAACCCTCACAGTTTGGGCCCAGGACCCTCGTTTATCAACCATAAATACGAACAGCTCTGTGTGGTATTTACCATTTTGTACCTGTGCGTGAAAATGTTTCTAAAAATAAGAATCTCAGACCACGAGTACGAACAGCATCTGGTTGTAGAACGGGGGAACTGCAGTACTGAAGGTCTCAGTCGTCCACACGTGTTCCTCATCCATTAATTATTTTACCCAATAAATAATTATGTGAGTGGAAAAACAGCTTTTTCACGTAATTTTGCTAAAACCAATGAAAGACACATGTGACCGACAGGAATCTGACATTAAATCATGGCTGATCTGCGTTGGAGGATTTAGCAGAGCGTGCCCGCTGAAGGGAGCGCGTTCTCCGTGAGCGCCCTGATCTCCCGGTAGGAGATCCTTCTAGAGCTATGCTTTCATTTGTGGAGTAACAGATAAACCACACAAATCCGATTCCAGTTCATATTTTATTTTACAGCTACGAGAACCCCCCAGAACCTCCTCTGCTCCCCGATCATACGTGTTGCCAAGGTAACCAGACTGAATGACAGCTCAGAAGATGCTGCACTCTCGGACAACATTTCCACATAAACTCTAAACAGAACAACACCTTAAATGTAAAATGTAAGTGACAACCCGTTACTTTACAATTGATCATATTCAATATTTATTTATTCCTGACAGGAACCTCTCCTCTGTCCCGACCGCGTTTAGAACCTCTGCAGCTTATTTGGTTCTTTTGCACTTCGGCAGCCAGTGTCTCGTTCTCTCGGTCAATAAAGCTTTTTTAACCCTCCCGCAGTCCTATTGGGTGAGCTCCACCTCACCCCTGCCACATGGACCTCGAGGGATAAACCATTAATCCTGCTCAACGGTCAACTTTCCTGGCAGGGTCACCCAATAGGACAGCGGGAGGTTGGGGGGGAAATACCCAAGGAGTTCCCTCACAATCTGAGGACGTAGCGTGACCAAATATGGTTAATTGAGGGTGTTTCTATGTGTAAATGACTGAGAACGGACACGAGCACCTGGTTACGCACAGGTGCGATTTATCATCAGAGGGTTGTGGAGGAACGTGCGCACGAGAGGCCGCCGCATGTTTCATAAATCCGGTTTTTGACTCTCCGTACACACATTCTAAATGTCATTCACAGGAAGGAAGATGGGACAGTTTCTATGAACGTTTGATAAATGAGGACCCAGGCTAGAGCCTTGTGGCACACCCACTCACCCAGCACCCAGGTCCTGCTCCCATTTCTGTTTTAAAACTTCCAAAATGGTCCTAAGGTGTGCACTGAAATTCCATTCCTCAACCAGAATGTTTACTTCGAACTTTTCTGGTGGGCGTCCAACAGTGCAAGTGTTTTAATTACATACAGTCTCGAACTTGACCCTCAGTTGCGCAAAGGAGATGCGATCTGAGTAAGTTTTCATGTAAAGAACATTTAGATGTTTCTTAAAATGTCATCCCCAAATCCATCTATTGAAAATAAAAATCTGCATTGTTTATGCCTGCCTGAGATGCCACTGGATGCAGCTTTTATAGAACCTGGCTAACACATAAGTTGAATTTAAGAGCTCTGAATAGGAAGGAAAGTGGAATTAGCAAAAGCAAATAGTTATGTTAGCATGTTGAGAAATCTTACAAAGGCTCAGAGCTTGAATACTTGACTGGTGTCATCGTTTTTGGCAACAGGAACACAGTCGAACAGAATCTAATAAACAAAGCAAGCACTTATTTATTACATTTAGGTTCAGACTTAAATGCGCTTAGACGTTGGAGAAATGGGTGACCGCAGCATGTGGCTGATGATGCATTGCTAGCGTACTGGAAGGCTGATCAGACCCATGCTCTGCTTCACTCATCACTGACTACATAATGGAGAGACGAGGCTAGTGGGACCAAGACGCTGCCACATTTCCCTGGAGAACATCGTCGTCGTCGTCGTCGTCGTCTTCCTCCGCTTATCCGGGTCCGGGTCGCGGGGGCAGCATCCCAACTAGGGAGCTCCAGGCCGTCCTCTCCCCGGCCTTGTCCACCAGCTCCTCCGGCAGGACCCCAAGGCGTTCCCGGACCAGATTGGAGATGTAACTTCTCCAACGTGTCCTGGGTCGACCCGGGGGCCTTCTGCCGGCAGGACATGCCCGAAACACCTCCCCGGGGAGGCGTCCAGGAGGCATCCTGACCAGATGCCCAAACCACCTCAACTGGCTCCTTTCGATCCGGAGGAGCAGCGGTTCTACTCCGAGTCCCTCCCGAATGTCCGAGCTCCTCACCCTATCTCTAAGGCTGAGCCCGGCCACCCTACGGAGGAAACTCATTTCGGCCGCTTGTATCCGCGATCTCGTTCTTTCGGTCATTACCCAAAGCTCATGACCATAGGTGAGGATTGGGACGTAGATCGACCGGTAAATCGAGAGCCTGGCTTTCTGGCTCAGCTCCCTCTTCCCCACGACAGATCGGCTCAGCGTCCGCATCACTGCAGACGCCGAACCAATCCGCCTGTCGATCTCCCGATCCCTCCTACCCTCACTCGTGAACAAGACCCCGAGATACTTAAACTCCTCCACTTGAGGTAGGACCTCTCCCCCGACCCGGAGGTGGCAAGCCACCCTTTTCCGGTCGAGAACCATGGTCTCAGATTTGGAGGTGCTGATCCTCATCCCAGCCGCTTCACATTCGGCCGCGAACCTACCCAGCAAGAGCTGAAGGTCAGAGCTGGATGAAGCTAGGAGGACCACATCATCCGCAAAAAGCAGAGACGAGATTCTCCTGCCACCAAACTCGACACACTCCACACCACGGCTGCGTCTAGAAATTCTGTCCATAAAAGTGATGAACAGAACCGGTGACAAAGGGCAGCCCTGGCGGAGTCCAACCCTCACTGGGAACAGGTCCGACTTACTACCGGCTATGCGGACCAAACTCACGCTCCTCTGGTAAAGGGACTGAATGGCCCTTAACAGAAAGCCACCCACCCCATACTCCTGGAGCGTCCCCCACAGGGTGCCCCTGGGGACACGGTCATAAGCCTTCTCCAAATCCACAAAGCACATGTGGATTGGTTGGGCAAACTCCCATGCCCCCTCCATCACCCTTGCAAGGGTATAGAGCTGGTCCACAGTTCCACGGCCAGGACGAAAACCACATTGCTCCTCCTCTATCTGAGATTCAACTATCGATCGGACCCTCCTCTCCAGTACCTTGGCGTAGACCTTTCCAGGGAGGCTGAGGAGTGTGATCCCCCTATAGTTGGAACACACCCTCAGGTCACCCTTCTTAAAGATGGGGACCACCACCCCGGTCTGCCACTCCCTAGGAACTGCCCCCGATGACCACGCAATGTTGTAGAGACGTGTCAACCATGACAGCCCTACAACATCCATAGCCTTGAGATACCCAGGACGAACCTCATCCGCCCCCGGGGCTCCGCCGCTGTGTAGTTGTTTGACTACCTCAGCAACTTCTGCCCCCGAGATCGGACAGTCCATCCCCAGGCCTCCCAGCTCTGGTTCCTCCTCGGAATGCGCATTGGTGGGATTGAGGAGCTCCTCAAAGTATTCCTTCCACCGTCCGACTATAGCCTCAGTTGACGTCAGCAGCTCCCCATCCCCACTGTAAACAGTGTGAGCGAGTTGCTGCCTTCCTCTCCTGAGGCGCCGGACAGTTTGCCAGAACCTCTTTGGAGCCGATCGATAGTCTTTCTCCATGGCCTCACCAAACTCCTCCCACGCCCGAGATTTTGCCTCGGCAACTGCCACTGCTGCACCCCGCTTGGCTATCCGGTACCTGTCTGCTGCCTCCGGAGACCCACAGACCAGCCACGCCCTGTAGGCCTCCTTCTTCAGCCTGACGGCTCCCCGAACCTCTGGTGTCCACCAGCGGGTACGGGGGTTGCCACCACGACTGGCACCGGCCACCTTACGACCACAGCTAGCAACAGCCGCCTCGACAATCGCAGAGTGGAACAAGGCCCACTCGGACTCAATGTCCCCCACTGCTCTCGGGACGTGGTCAAAGCTCTGCCGGAGGTGGGAGTTGAAGACCGTCTTGACAGGTTCTTCTGCCAGGCGTTCCCAGCAGACCCTCACTATGCGTTTGGGTCTGCCAGGTCTACGCGGCATGTTCCCTTGCCATCTGATCCAACTCACCACCAGGTGGTGATCAGTTGACAGCTCCGCCCCTCTCTTCACTCGGGTGTCCAAAACATACGGCCGCAGGTCAGATGATACGACTACAAAATCTATCATCGACCTGTGACCTAGGCTGCCCTGGTACCAAGTGTACCGGTGGGCATCCTTATGTTCGAACATGGTGTTCGTTATGGCCAAACTGCGGCTTGCACAGAAGTCCAATAACAAAACACCGCTCGAGTTCTGATCAGGTGGGCCGTTCCTCCCAATCACACCCCTCCAGGTCAAGCTGTCATTGCCCACGTGAGCATTGAAGTCCCCCAGCAGGACAATGGAGTCCCCTGATGGAGCACTATCTAGCACTCGTCCCAGGGACTCCAAAAAGGGTGGGTACTCTGAACTGATATTTGGCCCATAAGCACAAACAACAGTCAGGACCCGTTCCCCGACCCGAAGGCGCAAGGAAGCTACCCTCTTGTCCCCCGGGGTAGACCCCAACACACAGGCAGAGAGTCTCGGGGCTAACAAAAAGCCAACCCCAGCCCTCCGCCTCTCACCCGGAGCAACTCCAGCAAAGTAGAGTGTCCAACCCCTCTCCAGGTCTCGGGTTCCAGAGCCAATGCAATGTGTCGAGGTGAGTCCGACTATATCTAGCCGGTACCGCTCAACCTCTGCCACAAGCTCCGGCTCCTTCCCCGCCAGCGAGGTGACGTTCCATGTCCCAAAAACTAGTTTTCTTGTCCGGGGATTGGACCGCCAAGGCTCCCGCCTTGGTCTGCCACCCGATTCACATTGCACCGGACCCTTCATGTTCCTCCTGCAGGTGGTGGGTCCACAGTTGGACGAGCCCATGTATCCGGTTCGGGCTGGGCCCGGCCGGGCCCCATGGGCGAAAGCCCGGCCACCAGGCGCTCGCTCACGGGCCCCAACCCCAGGCCTGGCTCCAGGGTGGGACCCCGGTAACCCTCCGGGCCGGGTACTCCGACTCTTCGTTTTCACCGCCATGAAAGATCCTTCGAACCGTTCTTTGTCTCACCCTTCACCTAAGACCAATTTGTCATGGGAGACCCTACCAGGGGCACTAAGTGCCCCAGACAACATAGCTCCTAGGATCATTAGGGCACTCAAACTCCTCCACCACGATAAGGTGACGGTTCAAGGAGGAGTTCCCTGGAGAACAGAGGGAGAAATTCCCGTGTGGTGGGGTAATAATGTGGCTGTTCCTCCTCAGCAAGAAGTTTGGGGAAGTGGGGTTCAGGGAGGATGAAGTGGAATTAAATCATTTGTCACTGCAAGAAAAGAAAGCAGCAAGCTGCTCACAGAAAGGACCGCGTGTGCTTGAGTGCACACATGTATTTGTGCTGTGTTTTTAATTAAAGTTAGAGCTTCTGAGCAGCAAGAGGCCTTACTGAAGGATGTGGTGGTGATGTGGTTGTCCCAGTCATCTGCAGTTGGCTTACAGAGGCCACTGAGGAGCACAGATGTCATCACGCTGCCTCTGAAGCAACACAAGTGCACGCCCCCTGCAAAATGTGAACCAGATTCACCTCAAATATTGCAGCTAATGATGAAGGCCCGGGGCGCTTATTTTAATTATTTTTTTTTACACTGACTCCTGTGGTTTGTTTAGGAGTGTTTATGTGGATACCAATAGAAACCCAAAGCTTCATCACTTGTTTACGACTCTCAGCTTGTATTTATTTTGGTGTCAAATTCACGTCGCACTTTTACACCCACAAGTCACAGCTTTGGCTTGTGATAAGAAACGTTAATTCAATTCAGGGATAATCGTTCACCTTCAGTGAAATGACTAAACACACGTTTAGAAAACCGTTAATCTTTTATGATTAAAATCCCTCAAATGCACAACCTGAGGTCAGCGGGAAGCTTTAGTGCCCAAACACTGATTAACTTGCTTAAGCTGAGTTTTTATCCACGGACGCTTTAATGCCTCAGCCGCTGGAGCTGCTTGTGGTTTAACGAACTCATTTGGTGAAGACTTTTACTGTCGGACTTGTTACAGTAAATAAGACGGTTGTCGAGTGTTTGGGAAGAAAGCTCAGAACCATAGCAATAGTTGACCTTACTGCCAACATATTGTCACGTGGACAAGGAGAGTTGCAGGAAATTTAAAGATGGCAGAAAGTGAAGCAGACCTGCAGAATTACTTATTTATTAACTCTTAATTATTTATCTTTAACAGGTGAAATGTTTTATTTTGGGCAGATAAATGACAGAAAGTAAGGAAATGAGTGTTTGACTATGTTTTGTTGGCAACATGTTATATGTTGTTGGAAAGCCTAATTAGTCATCTTATATGAGATTATTTTAAGGGTCTTGCATTCATGAAATTTACTTGAATCATTTTTTAGGTTCAGGTGCCGCCAGGTATGTACACCCCTCAAGTGAGACCAACACGTCTGGAAGTTCTTGCACAGGCTGGGTTTGATTTATGTGCAGTAAATAGTACACGTATTTGTATAGCGCCTTCTTAGGGTTCTATATTCCCCCAAGGAGCTTCACAACACAACACTGTCACCCACCCATTCACACATACATTCACATGCTGGTGGGGATGAGCTACGATGTAGCCACAGCTGCCCTGGGGCGCACTGACGGAGGCGAGGCCTGCCGAACACTGGTGCCGCCAGTTCCTCCAACCACCACCAGCACTCTGGTTGACTTTAAACTGTTTCCTGCTCCTCTGCCGTGCTGGTTGAAAGTGGCATGACAACTGTTGTAAGCAACCCTGCTGCAGGCTGCTGTAGCTAGTGCTAACAACGAGCTAACACTAACATGAGCCAACTAATACTAAAATAAACCTCAAAGTAAAAGATCCACACTGTTGTACAAAAACATATTACAAGTCCAGTAGCAACAAAGCCAGGTCACCATCAGTCCATAATTTTGTAGCCTCCTTTAGCTCCCTCTAACTAGTGTAGGCCACGTCGATTCTTCCTCTGGTTTCAGCTCTTTATTTCACCTTCAGAGACATTACTCTCTTACTTTTACTTCCAGGCTTCACCATGATGCCAACAAAAAGCAAACTTCTTCTTTTTCTTGTGCTTAATTTTTTATTTTTATTTTTATTTTTTGATGAATGGCAAATTAAAAATGTTAACCTCTAGCTCCCTCAAGCTAGTGTAGGCTGCGCCGATGTTCACTCCGGTTTTAGCTCTTTCCTGCACCTCTGAACATGTTTCTTTCTTACTTTTACTTCCAGGCTCCAACATGATGCCAATAGAAAAAGCAAACTTATTTTTCTTCTTGTTCTTTTCATTGACGATCAGCGAACTGAAAATGCTGCAGAGTGGTGTCAAATATGAAACTGGTCAAGTTTCTAACTCAATAATCACTGAGATCATTGTTAAAGCTCTAGCTTAAAGTAAAAAAAAAAAAAACTAACTATTGTTACTTCGAGCAACTCCTGGTTGAGGAATGGGATTGGGTTCCTCCCATCTTTCTGGCTCTCGATTTACCGGTCGATCTACGTCCCAATCCTCACCTATGGTCATGAGCTTTGGGTAATGACCGAAAGAACGAGATCGCGGATACAAGCGGCCGAAATGAGTTTCCTCCGTAGGGTGGCCGGGCTCAGCCTTAGAGATAGGGTGAGGAGCTCGGACATTCGGGAGGGACTCGGAGTAGAGCCGCTGCTCCTCCGGATCGAAAGGAGTCAGTTGAGGTGGTTTGGGCATCTGGTCAGGACGCCTTCTGGACGCCTCCCTGGGGAGGTGTTTCGGGCATGTCCTGCCGGCAGGAGGCCCCCGGGTCGACCCAGGACACGTTGGAGAGGTTACATCTCCAATCTGGTCCGGGAACGCCTTGGGGTCCTGCCGGAGGAGCTGGTGGAGGTGGCCGGGGAGAGGACGGTCTGGAGCTCCCTAGTTGGGATGCTGCCCCCACGACCCGGACCCGGATAAGCGGAGGAAGGAGACGACGACAACGTCCTTCTGTCTCTTCATGTAATGCCTAAAACCTTTGCACAGTACTGTGTGAAAGGATGAAAAGTTACAAGAGAACAAAAAGAGTTCTCATGCTTTAGCTGTGATTGATTATTTAATAAATGTATCACCTGATTCAATGTTGCACTGTAATTATCTGGTTTAGTTTTGTACGGCGAGAACAATGAGGGGACATTTAGAAAAAGTTGGGCTCAATTAAAAAAATAAAATAAAATGAAAAGAATAGCAAAAACTTTGAATGAATTAGAAGAAAAAAAATCTTTTTTTAAACATGCCAGGTCAGAAATGACTGAACAACTGAATCTTAACATTTAAAAACTGAGTTGGAGTAAAGTTGGGTGTCTGTTTGCATGTTTCTATTTTATTCCTTCCATCAAAGCTCCTTTACAAAGTCCTGAAAGAAATGATCCATATTGATGCTTACTGCCAAACTCAGCAAATATTAAACAACCAGTAGTTTAATTATTTGGGAAACATTTAGTGGTAATATACTTCTGTTGAGATTCCAAGTCTGTCTTGTCCTTGAATTTTTTCAGCTAACTGTCAAAAATGCATCAACATCCTTTAATGATAGAATCTGTATTTAATGACAGCTTTTTAGTTACGTCTCAGTGAAATTGGCTTTTCTTTTACACTCACTTAAGAGTGAGTTTGCAGCAGTTGTAACATTATTGAGTCTTTTGTGCTTTGCAGGTGGGGTTTTCCTTTCTTTTTGAAAGAGGGAAGGTTGAAGTTAATAATCGAACATAAATCTTTCTCATTGATTTATTCATTCTCATCACGTTGGTTGGCCCATGAAAACAAAACTTAGGCACCATAGGCCTCTACTTCACTGAAACGTGTGTGTGTGTGTGTGTGTGTGTGTGTAGGCATGTCAGCAGGGAGCCTGTTTATGTATCTGTATCCTTGCTTCAGAGTGATTCTGTCATTCTACTTCAGTGAGTTGCCCACTGGGTGCAGACAATCCCAGCCTTCGTGTTTATGTCCTGATGCCACGATGTGTTCTGTACTGAATGCACTTGGTGGAGCGAAGCGTGTGAAAATCCCACCCATGCCCACCTAGAGACTTTCAGCAGTTTGTGTTCTTGGACAGGAAAAGAAAGAGACATGGTGGAAAAGAAGTGCTTGTGTGTGTGTGTGTGTGTGTGTGTGTGTGTGTGTGTGTGTGTGTGTGTGTGTGTGTGTGTGTGTGTGTGTGTGCGCGTGCGTGCGTGTGTGTGTGTGCGCGTGCGTGCGTGTGTGTGTGTGTGTGTGTAGTTTAGGAAGTGGTGGGTGAAAGACTACACTCCTCACCAAAGAGCCATTCTCTCTGTTAGATATCACAGAGGGACTCTTTATTAGTCTTTATTTCATTAACTGGAGAACCTAATGACCTGACAGATGACCCCCAGCAAAGGCCCCGCTGCTCCATCAGACTTTTCTTTTTTCATCTTTCATCAGACTTTACGATCAAAAGGAGTCGTTAAACGTTCTCGTAGCCATGCTGCAGTCTTATGGATGTAATGAAAATCACAAATTAGAGTTGGATTATTTACAATTCTCTTCTAGCTTGTTATGCATTCATCTTAAATGGAAGCCACAACACATTTATCATGGTGTATTGATTATATAAATAAAACAATTTTATCCCTTTTTGCCATCACTACTTAATACATAAACAGTCTTTGTTTCTTATTCTTTATGTCACTTTTTGCCTCTTAAAGGGACATTATGGAAGTGTGACAGCCAAAACATGTATAGAAATAATAAATGTCTTCTTCATACATTCTTCTGCAATGCCCTGGTCCTGTAGAATGAGCCCTGGCATTTTTACTGTGATTGCCTGTTTTTCTGTCAAATCACAGAAAAAGAGAGATGCTCGGGTCGAGCAGGCTGCTTCATGCGCGTTCACGCTCAGGCATCGCCCGTAGCATTTGCTATCCGTAGCTTTAGCAGCAGAGAGAGAGGCAGTGCCACTTTGTCGCTGTTCCTAACGCCTAGTGACAAAGCTAGCTACATTTCTGAGGACCCTTAGCTACTTTCTGTAGAACTTTCTTCTAGATATTTCCTGCTAATTAGCAACAAAATAGCCATTTTTGCTCCGAACCGTTCTTTGGTTTGACGTTGTTTCAGCTGTCATCAAGGATATAAATGTTACGGATACTTGAATGTTACTAGAGTGTAGCTCACCTTGTAAGATGTCTGACTCTCGTGCAGGAGACCTGGGTTTGATTCTGGGTGTGAACATAGTTCATTTAGAGTTTCTTTTTTACAGTAATGGTATATTTTTTTACAGTAAGATGTCCAAATTTTTATTTGAGACTCGCCGAACGGCATTGAATTCACAGATAAAAAAGATGTGGGTTCAACTTTCATTTTGGAACAATTTTTCAAGCAAGGGAAGGGAATGATCTGAGCATGCAGGAGGACTGACCCATCATAAACCTTTGTCGGCTGTGCTGAAGAGAAAGGTACAGAACCAAATTATTAATTAATTAGCTGCGTGTTCTCCTGTCCTCTGTCCTCCGGGTCACACACACACACACACACACACACACACACACACACACACATGCACACGCACACGCACACACACACACACACACACACACACACACACACACGGGACTGTCTCAGCTGTTATTTTCGTTGAGGAGTGTGCACGTACAGCATGTGCGCCTCGTGCACGAGCCTACTATTGAAGCTGCCGTTACGCTTTTGGCCTGAGGGGGCACTCGCGAGCATAAAAATTCAAAAGTCCGAAAAGTCCCTTTAATGAGCCTTCTGCTGTGCAGGGTGACGAACCCTTTTCCTCTTTTGTCGCAGATTTAAGGACACTTGGGGAACAAAGCTAAAAATAACTTTATTATTTAAATTTTCTTACATTCCTGTAGCCAATAAGAATGCTGAAATGCTTCATTGGTTTTTAAAACAGTAAAAATGAGGTGTTTGATCTATTATAAACCTTCATAAATACTCAGTGTTCTTTTATTCTGTTTTGCATACAGTTGCGTTGGTGTTTATACATGCTTGTTTTATTGATAGGAGTCATGGCTGCACTCCTTTGTTCTGCAGTCTAGTGAACACCAACTTGTTTTGAAAAATAAACGAATGATAGTTTCATGGCCGATGATTTCAATAGAGAAGGAAGAAAGTAAACACCAAGTTTAACCAAAAGCAATGATCTGTGTTTTCTGGATACAAGAAAGCAGATATTTTTGATTCTCTAAAGCCTAACTATGATGTGACGTAACAGCAAATGTAAAAAGGTCACTCATTTAGACACTTTCTATTAAAAAATGCAATGCAGGCATAAAGAAAATGCCTAAAATGTACAGCATGTTACCAGCGTATGTGATTAATGTGTCAAGATTTTATTTCTTGACTGTGTATTATATTATGTCAAGGTGATGTAATTACTGATCAGAATACAGGACCAAACCTCAGTTTTAAAGGGGAACCAGGCAGTTTTGGCTTGCTTTTAGTGCCCCCTAGTGTCCGTTTGTAGAACCAAAAACAAAACCTATCCCCTCGCTGTGCGCTTGACTTTTTAACACCTTCATCTAGCAGTTGAAATGTCTCCCAACCTTCATTTGTGTCTACAGGAGTGATTCATCACTAAATTAAACAAATCAGCTGCGTTCTTGATCTAAAACATGCAGGATACATGCCGGAACCAGACTGCAGCGCCAGCTATTGGGCCATTCCTATCTGTACCGGGTCGGCCCGGGCCGGGTAGCCCCAGTCGGCCCCAGCCTGGCCCGGTTGATTCCACACATCCTTGTCTTAAGCCCATGTGGGCTGATTCTACCCACCAATCAGAGGCTTGCTCTAATGGAAGGTGTGAATTTGCTGTCAGCAGTGGGTGTGTTGGCCCTGGTCGGCCTGAAGCAGACCCCCTCGAGAAGAGGGCTGAGAATGAGCCTTGGTTGGCCCGGAAAAATACCAGGCCACCCAGATATGTAAACAACCTACTCTACCCGGCCCGGGCCGACCCGGCACAGATGGGAATGGCCCATTTGTTTTCTCATCAGTCCCCTGATAGGGGATTTTATTCTTTGTACGTCTTCCTGTTTTCCCCGTCTCCTCACAGTGAATGATATTAGAATGGATCCCACACATTGCGTTCATCATCGTCAATAAGCCACTTGTGTTTGTGTCGCTTCACCACGTACCACGTGAAGATTCAGGAGGCGGATGTGGGAGCAGGGCACACTGGTGGAAGCCCAGTCATGTCCCATTGTGTCCAACCACAACACAGGATGTGGATGATTCTAGTTTGGATGGACTGCACACGAAGACCAGCAAATAATGAACACACACACACACACACACACACACACACACACTGCAGCTGAAAAGACAGGACACAGGTGACCTCAGCCATGTGAGGGCAAGCCAATAGGCAAAATATGTGGTCCTATTCAGTCAGCCTCTGAGGATGTTATTTGTTTAGCCACAGGCGCAGCCTTCTGCTGCTCAGAGTAAATGTCAAGCTTTGCTGTTGCTGAATGAGTTTGCTGCACAATTTGGCCGAGTGGTGCGTCCCAGTGTGTTTAATGACTTGAATGCAAGTGCTGTATGTTTATTACACTT
>NC_091757.1:54043398-54148398 GCF_043380555.1 Nothobranchius furzeri | reverse complement strand
AAATCTTTGCGATGAATCTCTTTAAATTATTCTAATTCTGCAGAAATCTCTTAGCCTAGAAATCTTGACCAACTGTCGCCGTAGCAAAAGATTTTGCTCTGCAGGTCAATCGAACTAACCGTTAGCATTAGCTACTCCGCCACACAGCAGAACTCCTTCAGGCTTGTGTTATTTTTGGAGATAAAGCATCAGCATTGCAAAGCAAACTGAGTCAGTAGTAGAGTCTTGTTGCTGTTAGCCAGTCAGAGATGAGATGTCCAAATATCAGCTCTGGCTCGCTTCTAGTTCCTGAAACAGGCGCACCGGAGCATTTTTTCCCCCAGAATACGACTTACAAGGCATTCATTCCTTCTACAGAACACTGCAAATATATAAATAAAAAAGTTGATCATTAATGTTTGTTAGGTAGATGTAACACTAGAGCTGAGACCAGTGTTGGGAAAGTTACTTTTAAAAAGTAATTAGTTATAGTTACTAATTACTTTGTCAAAAAAGTAACTCAGTTACTAACTGAGTTACGAGATCATAAAGGTAACTAATTACCAAGAAAAAGAACTACTTAGTTACTTTTTTCATTAAAGAATGCAAGAAAATGGGTTAATTGAACTTAATTTACTATAAATGACTACAATAGTGAAATATAAATGACTAATGACTGGAACATAATAAAATGTATGTCCAAATGTTTTTATAAACCTGAATAATTTAAATAAATAAGCACTTAACAGGTGGAACTACTAACAGGAACATTACACTAATCTAGACTATTAAAAGGTCACTGTGTGATATTTAACAAGACCCCAATCGGCTAAAATTTAAAATTGCAAATAGAAACACCTGTAAAGGTTCCTGAGCCTTTAAATTGTCTCTCAGTCTAGTAAAATTACAGACTTAAATGTAATTTTGCACAGTATTTTAATTTTTCCAGCTTCACATAATTATGTGTTTTAACAGCATTTCTGTTGCTGGTAATCTACAGGGAGTGCAGAATTATTAGGCAAGTTGTATTTTTGAGGAATAATTTTATTATTGAACAGCAACCATGTTCTCAATGAACCCAGAAAACTCATTAATATCAAAGCTGAATGTTTTTGGAAGTAGTTTGTAGTTTGTTTGTAGTTTTAGCTATTTTAGGGGGATATCTGTGTGTGCAGGTGACTATTACTGTGCATAATTATTAGGCAACTTAACAAAAAACAAATATATACCCATTTCAATTATTTATTTTTACCAGTGAAACCAATATAACATCTCCACATTCCCAAATATACATTTCTGACATTCAAAAACAATACAAAAACAAATCAGCGACCAATATAGACACCTTTCTTTGCAAGGACACTCAAAAGCCTGCCATCCATGGATGCTGTCAGTGTTTTGATCTGTTCACCATCAACATTGCGTGCAGCAGCAACCACAGCCTCCCAGACACTGTTCAGAGAGGTGTACCGTTTTCCCTCCTTGTAAATCTCACATTTGATGATGGACCACAGGTTCTCAATGGGGTTCAGATCAGGTGAACAAGGAGGCCATGTCATTAGATTTTCTTCTTTTATACCCTTTCTTGTCAGCCACGCTGTGGAGTACTTGGACACATGTGATGGAGCATTGTCCTGCATGAAAATCATGTGTTTCCTGAAGGATGCAGACTTCTTCCTGTACCACTGCTTGAAGAAGGTGTCTTCCAGAAACTGGTAGTAGGAATGGGAGTTGAGCTTGACTCCATCCTCAACCCGAAAAGGCCCCACAAGCTCATCTTTGATGACACCAGCCCAAACCAGTACTCCACCTCCACCTTGCTGGCGTCTGAGTCGGACTGGAGCACTGATGCATCAGTCTCAGACGTCATGGAGCTCAGGTGTTATTAGAACTACCTGTGTGTCTTTACCACCCGGCTTCAGCTCTTCTGTGGTTGGGTCTGACCCACGTTAGTAAATGTTAGTCCTCCATCAGGTTTGTGCCTCTTCTAGTGTCATTTTAAAGGATTTTATTTATTTATTTATTTATTTAACCATTACTATGTATTTACCCTCCCTGTATTTTGTGGGGCGACGGTGGCACAGGAGTTAAGTGTTCGCCCCGTAATCGGAAGGTTGCAGGTTCGAGCCCCGCTCAGTCTGTCGCTGTCGTTGTGTCCTTGGGCAAGACACTTAACCCGGGTTGCCTGCTGGCGGTGGTCGGAGGGACCGGTGGCGCCAGTGCTCGGCAGCCTCGCCTCTGTCAGTGCGCCCCAGGGCAGCTGTGGCTACATCGTAGCTCATCCCCACCAGTGTGTGAATGTGTGTGTGAATGGGTGAATGACTGGTTGTGTTGTAAAGCGCCTTGGGGGGTTCCAGGACTCTAGAAGGCGCTGTATCAAATACAGGCCCTTTACCATTTACCCGATAGGATGGCTTGCCGGGCTAGAAACTTCTGAAAGTTCAGCAGAAGTTTTTTTAAAAGCAGAACTTTCTAACCTAGAAGTTGTCGGATTCTTGAGTGACCACCCACTCATTGATTAATTGCTGTATAAACTGTCTAAATCTCATTTCAGTCCTAATGCCGTGTGCTATCTATGCTATAATAACTTGTTTGCTAACTCGCTGATTAGATAAATGTTGAATCTAATAGATCGTGACACATTGAACATTTTGTGGGTCGGTAGTCATCGTGTTACAGTCACCCTGTTATGTTTGGTAAATGCAGTTAGAAACAGATATAATTTATAAAATGTTAATGTTATTGGGTTAGCTTGATTTAATGAGTAGAAAGGAGCCAATTTGGCATTTTTCCTCTCAGCTGAACTATTTTACTTGCCACTAATTCCCCAAACGAGTTATTGTTCATCTCTTGTGAATCAGGTGGATTACGTCGAAACACGGGCACAAACTAAGCAGATTGAGGCAGCACACCTGTAGCACTAAAGCAAACAGAAATCTCCTTCTTTCTTTTTGGAGAGACATTGAAACACTGTTTTGACAGCACAGCTGCTTGTGTTTAGTTGTTCAAGTGACTGAGAGCTGTGCAGCGGGACACACACGTGCACATACACATGCACGTTCAAGCACAAGGACGCTTCTGATAAGAGCAAAGTGGACTCACATTTTAATAAAGTCGCATTTTTATAAACGTTCTATAATTCCATACAAAATCAAAGCATCTTGCAAACTTTTTGACTCCTTTTGGGGGAGAGTTAGGTAAGTGTGCCGTGATCGGAACACAAACACCCTTAACTCAAGTTTGTACAGAAATCCCAGCCTCTGTCCTTCGTGCCTGCTTGGCCAAAGACAAGGGAGTCACCTCTCAATGACTCCCATCCTGCAGTAAGATGGCAGAATACAGTCCTGACAGCTGGGGGAAGGTTGTTTTTTTTTTATATGTTGTCTGGCATGAAGAGACAGGGGGACAGGCAGAGACAGGCTGGCAGACAGCTGAGTGTTATAAGCTACCTGACAGGTAGAAGTGCACAAAGGAAGCTCGCCGAGTGAAAAAAGACAAAAAGGTAGTCAAGCATGCAGACAAGTTGTTATCACTCATCGGGTTTTTGTGTGCCCATGGCAACATATCAATGTAACATCATGCATTGTAGTTATTTTTGATTGATGACTGTCTCGATATTTGGGGAAGCAGAGAAAATGCAAAGAGGTGTGTGTTTGTGTGGCGGTTCCAGTACAATAACAAGAAAATTGAGTGTGTGTGTGTGTGTGTGTGTGTGTGTGTGTGTGTGTGTGTGTGTGTGTGTGTGTGTGTGTGTGTGTGTGTGTGTGTGTGTGTGTGTGTGTGTGTGTGTGTGTGTGTGTGTGTGTTGAGAGTAGTTAGGATGCATCATACTGTCTTTTTCTGTGACTTTGAGTGTCAGGATCTCTCTGCCGGGCATCGGTTAATCATCAAACAATAAGCGCAGTTGGACACATTAAGAGTTCATTGTCATAAAGGACGTATGATGTAATAAACACAGTGATGAGCTACATTCTGTCTTCGTAGATGAATTTATCAGGCAACAGTGTGGTATTCCTTTAAACAGATTTAAAATGAATTTGTTTGTCTTTAGGCTACGCATGAATTGTAAAATTTAATTTCATTTATTTATTTGTTTAAGGGAGACGGTGTGTATTAATGACCATTATTACAGTAATAATGTGCGTACACTCAGTTTGAAACAAGGATGATGTCCATGAGCAGTCCCCTTGCAGGATTTACGCCGGGGCACACACCGGCCGCCGAAGCGCCGGGAGGCGAAGCGCTCACGAAATTCGGCCGCTGCTCCTCAGTTCAGACCAGACGCTTGTTTCTCCGTTCCGGTCGAGGCGCGCCTCGTAGTTTTTCTTTTAACCACTTGGTGTCCTCCATTTCCTCTCTGCCTTTTCTCTGCTCTTTTCCTCGACACGCCCCTCCCCCTTGCTGTTTGTGTGTGTATGTGTGTGTGTTCGTGTGGTTTTTATGCAAAGTCTGTTTACGAACACATTTGACTATCGTGGAATTGTATTTTGAAATGCTTTATTTTGTTAAATTTACCGGCCTGTT
Source organism: Nothobranchius furzeri (assembly GCF_043380555.1). NCBI lineage: Eukaryota > Metazoa > Chordata > Actinopteri > Cyprinodontiformes > Nothobranchiidae > Nothobranchius > Nothobranchius furzeri. Next base: position 54,143,895 of record NC_091757.1, on the reverse strand, counting down.
ATGTCTAGGTTTGACTTCCTGCCAGAATTGACACGGTTCACCTGCGGCTCGCGACAAAAATAGAGCAGATGCCAAAACGATCGCTGCACGGCGCGGGCTGGAGCGCGCGGCACTTCGGTGGCCCATGTGGTCTATAGAATAGGAAAACAAGGGAGCTGAATGAAGGCGGTCCCCGTTTCGTGGCGCTTCGGCGGCCGGTGTGTCCCCGGCGTTACAGGCTGACACTACAAAAACACAGGATAAAAGATCATAAGACACCAAAAGTTTAAAAACTACATAATTACATGGTTGCCATGCAAAATTACTATAATACAAATTAGCAGTCATTAGGGATGTTTTTGCCCATCCGGAGAGATTCCCCCTTCTGAATGTCCTTTTAGCAGCGTTTGTGTGTATAGTACAAATTTTTATCGCAAAACCTCTTGAGACAAATTTTGAAATAGAAAAATGGATCAAGGGAATACTATAAAAAACTCATAAAAGTGGCTATGAAAAAATGGTTTGGTTTTTATTTATTATTTTTATGTTTTATTTATTCTTTGCTATTTTTTCACAGATCCGTTGAAATCACAAAGTCATAATTACGTGCTCTCTAAGGATGTTGAATGAATAAAGAATTAAGGTAGTTCTGAAGTCAAAGAAGGGTCCATCTTGCTGTGGTATACATAATGAAGTGGGAGGTCTGGTATGGTCCAACCCTTCGAGCCTGAGCGTCCCCTAATTTGGGGACAAACAAGTGTAGCAGCAAAAGCCTAGGGCCCAAAGGACACATCGCATTTTAATGGACTGTGTATACTCATGTACTCTGTACAAATTAGTCAATTCTATGTATATTTTGAAACTTTTACATAATTTAAATGCCCACAAAGACACAACAGACCAAACAAATGAGGAAGCATTAAAATTTAATCTCATACCACTTATAAGGACACAAATTTCATTATTTTCCCCAGTAATCATGAACACGTGGGAAAATAACATTTCTTTGCAAGTGTGAAGTGACAAGCCTCTGGTTAAAGTGGCTCCTCTGGGATATCATTGTAGCCCAAAGGAAACAAGCTCCAACTCCACCGCAGGGCCCTGTTTTTGTTTCCTACCTGTAATGTTTCTGCTATAGATGAGTGCTCCTGTAAACACACACCGACAGAGTCAGCAGGATAAGAATTTCACGAGGGTAATCATGCGGTACTAGTCACAGTAGCCTAAATCTACGTTTCCTCGAGGTTAAGCCATGTTCAGAATGACAAATGTGCATTAAACATTGCTGCACTTTCATTCGTGAAACTAAAGCTGCTTTACAGAGAGTCAAACAGAAACCAGTTAGAAAAATAAATATTCATAGTTTTTAACTTTACCACTACATCTGTTCTGTGTTTCAGTCACTAATGAGCCTTTAAAGTCATTATAAGTTCTCCCAGTCCATTTTTATCTGGACACTGATCATTTAGAGTCTAAAGATGTTAAATAAAACAAGATTTCTGAGTAGAATCCATGATTTAGAAGTCATGGAATTAAGAGAAAGAGTAATAAAATCCAATGATGCTCAGTGTGAATAATTAAGTTTGCCTCACAAGTAGCGTTGGGTACCGAATTTGGTACTTTTTAAGGTACCGACCGAATTCCATAGTACCGACTGAGCGCCAATTCACGTCATTTGAAACGGTGCCTCGTTTCGGTACCCGTCCTTCATAACGAGAACTTGCCTAGACAGCTGCGCATGCGCAAGAGCGTTATGTCGTCGCTCGCTGCGAGCGAGTTGTAAACAGAGCAGCATGGTAGAAAGAACGCACGCTAAAGCTTGGGTCCACTTCACTAAATGTGATGGGTAACTGGGTGATGATGAAACCAGCGACAACGATCTAAGTGAGACATCCTCATCTTAATCTGCTCCGGTAGGTAAATAAAATGTTTAAGATAACGTTAGCTTGATATGTTAGCTTCCGTTCCGCTAATGGTGCGTTCGCTTTCTCCTCAGAACTCAGATTTTCCGACTAGAAGAACATGAACGCGCTCTAAAGTTTGGCTTCACTTTACTAAATGCGACGGGTGATTGGGTGAAGATGAAACCAGCGACAACGATCTAAGTGTGAGGCATCATCGTTTTAATCTGCTCCAGCAGCTAGATAAACTGGTCAAGATTATGTTAGCTTGATAAATTAGCTTCCATTGATTGATTAATTTCTCCCTCTGGTTGGTCTCTGCTCTCTGGGGCGAGCAGCAAACTCATAACTTTATGGTTTAGGTCCATCATAAGTAAAATTATAAACATTTAAAGTTTCCTCTGTGTCAGAGCCACATTAGAGTCCATATTTTTCTCTGGATTAAGCTAACAGGACTCCCTCACATGACGTCACTTGGTTTGGCAGGGAAAGGAGGCAGAGCTGAGTTGCCATAGCGACGGCACATTCCACATATCTTCTGAGGGGGGAGTTTTCGTTGGAGCCTCGCAGGCTCAAGGGCACCAGATTCCCATTAGAAATTGTTTTGGGGCCAGACAGAGATAATTTCCTCTCTGTCTTAAAGTTTGTTGGTCCTCAACCTCTCAAAATCCCAATAATGGACATTAAACTATCCCAATCCGTGCTGATTCGTCCACTCTATCCTTGATGGCATCCATCTTTGTGCCAAAGAATGAATCTCCGCCAAAGTCCCAAGCTTACGATTCATCTCGACAGTTATGTGAGTCTGTGAATTCACAGCGCGGTGCAATCCATCTCTGAGCTCCGGGATCAGGCCAATATTCCTCGACAGCTTGTTAATTTTCCAGTAAGCCAGGAAGCCTCCAAAGCCAATGAGCAGGAAACCCGACACCAACACCACGAATATCCACACGTCTTCAGAGTCCTCCACAGACAGCTGAGATAAACAAATCAAGTTCCACTGTTTCCAGGAGTCCATGGTGTGTCCAACTGGGTCTGTCCCGGAGGGGCATCCGGGAGCCCCTTCTCCCGTTCTCATCGTTGAAACAATTTTATCAATCGCATTGAGAGACCAGCTGACGAGATCCATTTGAGTGAATTTCAGTTTCCAGAAAAATGCAGAAGCAGCCGTGCACCCAGCACACAGAGACAGACAAAGGCCTTGAGGATAAGATATGGAGGAGAGGAGGGAAAAAAGCGTCTGCACCCTCCAAGAGCCGGAAGAAGAAGACAATGACTCTAAAAGCCTAAATAATTAATGTATGTGTAAAAAAAACCTTTTAAAATGAGTTTCTATTATGTTTCTCTAAACATTGGTTCATGGGAGTCTCTAACCTGCAATTTGCTCTTTCAGAGTCAGTCACCTTTAGGAGAGGAGTTTGTTTTTACAGTTTGTTGGTAAAGGATAAGAGCACGCTTTCTTTCTTTTGGTTTCTACCCATAGTGATCAAAACCCCATGATACAAAAATATTTTCCATGAGGGATCATTTCCAAGCAGAAGTTCTTAATCTGCTTTTTTCCCGCTGAGGACCTTGACCTCAGACCAGGAGATATTGACTCTCATTCCTGCTGTTTCAGACTCGACTCAAACCCGTCCTGATGTTCACATTCTAATAAGCGAAGGTTCGAACACAAGCTGTCTGAACTGGAAATCCTCAGATCGTAGACGGTCTGAAAATGCTCCTGGTATGAGTTTTAAACTGAATTAGAGCCATAAAGTAGCCTTTGTGGTTTCCAACATTTCTCAGTAACATTTTTATTTTTACATTAGTTTTAGAGTTTAGGGTTAAACATCTGGATTAGACACATTTTTGTCACAAAGTTCTCCGGTTTGACGTTTAAATCTACCAGGATTCAGTTTTGTGAAAGTTTGCTGCATTCATTTTTCCCTTTGGCTTTTGTTCTGTCTTTGAATGCCTTTGCTGCGTCCTCTTTTACTGTCTCTCTTATGTTCCCATTTTCTCCTTTTTCTTTGTCGTCAATGTCCTGTCCTTGTCATCTGTGATCCCCACTTTCTTTCTGCTGTGCTTTTCTGTATTTTGATGTCAAACAAAAGTGATTCAGTTTCATTGGATAGAAAAATATCCCAGTTTTGAGAATTTGAGAATTTCCATTGACTCCACAATGGAAAATGAATGCAGCTAATCTGTATGTTTTGGTTTTTATATAGTTGGCATCTTAAACTCATTCACCTCCAGTCGTTTCTTGATCGGTAAAGCCCTTTGCTGCCAGCGTTTCTCACCATTTTTACTGTTTTTTTTTAAGAGTCACAGAACGTTGCGCGCCAGGATGATGTCGACGCCAAAACAACCAAAACAACCAAAACAAAGCGGAGACTCACCTCTTACATCAGGAAAAATCCGCGTGTTTCGAGCGTTATCCGGTCTTTCATAATCCGTTGTTGAATTGTGATCGGCAGAAGCATTTCCGGTTCGCGCCTCACTTTTTTTACAGCAGCGGCTGAAAATGATCTCCTAACACATGGATGTTCTGCTTCCTGATCACGTGACGTGTGACGAATGCAGATGAAGATTGGCTTTAGAGCTCAGATGTTTGTTCTCACGGTGCGGGGGCTTGTTCCGATGCTCAAACTGTAAAAAAATGCAAATGACAACTTTAGTCGTCATTGGCAGTGAATGAGTTAAGAGACATTTTCTTTGTCCTTTCAATAATACAATGTGCTTTTTTAGAGGATCGTAAGAAAATAATGATACGCAAATATCACAATATTTCATGCTATGATAATAAATTGATATTTAAAACAGTGTAAGCGAATAATTTTGACTGTATTTCTTTTGTGTGGTGCTATTAAAACTCCGACTGCTAGGTGGCAGCAGATTTTTCTTTCTGACAAAAGGGGATCCTGAAGGTCAGAGTTTCCAATTAAATTCAGTCTGAAAAATGACAAATATCGTCTGGTTAGTATCACGTCATCTCCACTGTATTGTGATCATGGACATATATACTGGACAATTCGTGTCCATAGGCTCCAATTATAAGTTTTTGAGCCAAAATGGGAGGTGGCCACCACCGCCATTTTGACCGTGTCACAGGTTCCGTCAAACCTAGACAATTCCAAAAGAGGGAAAAGAGGTGGAGCTGAGGGTGGGGCTGTAAGGCTGGGATCAAATGACGACACCCGTCGAACTGAAGTGATGTAGCTCCAAGCTAACCCAAAGCTAACGCGGAGATGGGAGCTAAGCTAATGGAGGTAGCTACGTAGCTACAACCGGAATAAACTGTGCACAACACCGGAGCTTCTGAGTCAGAGATACGCCGAGCTGCCGCTGAGGGGAGGGGACCAAACCAACAGTCGGAACCCAGCTCCACCAACATGTTATATTTCAACCCATTTTCTAAAGTGCAGCATTATGTTAAATGCACTGGGTTTTACCCTATTACATTTACATTTCATGGTTAAACATTACATGTTAAAATCTAAGCTCAGCTCGGCAGTGACCTAAAATACATACCGTTGTATGAACTAGTCACTAGTCGACTTCACTGCTCTATAGTGACCTTTTATGCCTGTCATCGACTAGTCGCTGTCACGTGATAATGACCGGCAAGATGCAGTCCACGGAAAAGACAGCAGCCTGCTGTCAGCAGGTGACAAGCTCCTGCGCGTCGGGAGGCAACGCACTGTGCCAGAGCGTCGGTACTGACACCTGCCGTAAAACGGACATTTAACCAAATTGTGACGTTTACCCTCTTGCAATTTAACCTTCCCCTCACCCCCATCCTAACCTTAACCAGCTTGCACATACAAAGCTCTGATCGTTGACGCGCTCCAGACATCTGCGTCCTGAGCACGGCCACAGTAACATTATCAAATCAGGTGTTGCCACCTCAAAAACTAATTTAACATGCGATCGTTCATGTCGGCTCATTTCCTTTTATTTTTTCTGTCTTTTATTCTTTTACTTGTGCCTGATGCGTTTCTCTGCTGTGGATCGGGGCGCATCACCTGTTTTATCCTCGGTGACGCGTGGCCGGCGCACTCCGCTGTTTTTGCGGTTGGTAGATCTTTTAGAACTGCAGTTCAAAGGGAACTCATGAGGTGAATATATTTGAAGCCATGTAGCAGTTTTTCTTTAGGATTGACCACCCTCCGCCTCAGACCCCTGACGCCAAAAGTGCCCTTTTTCGTTACTTATGTGCGAAAAGGGCTTTTTCCCTTTTCTGACTGCAGATCCCAATGCAGCGTAAAACTGACGCGATGGGATGTCCGCAGCCAGGGCACCAAACAAGCTCATTGTACCTCACCCTAACCTTATCCTCTTATTTAACCTTCCCCTCACCCCTATCCTAAGCTTAACCATCTTGCTAGCAACACGTTAGTGATGCGTCCCGTCGGTCGCTCTAAAAGCCGGCTCTATGAAGTGAACGGTGGGAGCCGCCTCGTCATTGGTCGAGCTTGGACCGAGCCAACGCGAGGGGGAGGTTTCAACTACCAAGGTGGAGGTTCAAATCAGAGGGTATTTGTAACCTCCCCCTCGCCAGATGGTACGTTCTAACGTTCCCCTTTTGCAGAAAATATGAAAATTCACAGTCAGAATGCATGGGAAACAAACGCTTGATCACAGTGAGAGTAACGTTTAGGTAGCAAGAGGGTTAGGGTTAGGATGAGGGTGAGGGAAAGGTTATAAATAGTGAAATGTTAAGGTTTAGGTGTGGTTAAATGAGCTGGTTCGGTGCCGCATCAACGGACATCCCATCACGTCAGTGTAATGCTGCATTGGGATCTGCAGTCAGAAAAGGGAAAAACCCTTTTGGCACACAAGTGACGAAAAAGGGCACTTTTGGCGTCAGGGGTCTGAGGCGGAGGGTGGCTGACCAAGCGTTTGTTTTTGATGCGCTGGGAGTGAGAATGTGTTGCAACTTCTCATTACTATGCATTTCACTCCAACTGAGTTATGCAACTCCTGCCAGTTTCCTGTATGCATATCCCTATTCTGCAAATAACTAACAATTCTGACAATATGTGTAAGATCAAAATCATTTTTGAAACCATATTTGCATAAAATCCTTGAGATTAGTTATCAGTCAGCAAAAACGCTTTTAATATTGAATTCTCCAAAGTGAGGCTTTCTAGAAAGCTTTTTGAAACAGATATTAACAGTTCATATCCTTCACATACTTAAAAAAATCTGAACTAAATTGGTCTAAAGATTTAAATAAAGCCTGCTGATAATGTTCCATTTTTGGTTCTTTTTTAAAACACAGAAAAGTTTTTTTTTTTTTTTACCTTGCTGACAGTTTCGTTTGCCGACTGCAAAACTTCCTCGGAGCTGACGCTGATCAAGGCTACTGATAATGTTGTATACTGAAACTGTTGGATATTTTTCTTGTTGGTGTTTTTAGTCTTAGACGGTTTATGTTTCTCTCAGGCCGACACACTGAGTCAGAACTCGCTGTTAGTGACACAAATGAGGCTGAAGAACCGTAAAAAGCATCAAGGTTTGGTTGTTGCTTTACTTCCTTACCATTCCATCCTCCACAGCTGTTTTCTCTTCCAGGGAATTTCAGTAAGTTTTTAATCTGCAGAAATATACTCCGGTGTGCTGTTAGAGAAAATCAGATGTTACAGAATTTATAATTATCTTTATGGGTTATTTCGGTTTTGGACGCACTGGGACCGATGAAACACGTATGTGTGTATGTGCTGGTTGTAGACGACGGGGATGAAGATGACGATGATGACGATTCCCATTAGTGTTAGCCCAGATCTGTCAGAGCTTTGTTGGTTTACTGCCTGGTAAAATCTCAACCCTGAGGAACATTGTGATGAGCCTAGTGCACGTACACACACACACACACACACACACACACACACACACACACACACACACACACACACACACACACACACACACACACACACACACACACACACACACACACACACATACACACATCTCATAACCGTACATGGTATACTTTTATCCTCCTCATGACAGGAAGCATTTTGTTGCGGTTTGTTTTGATGTTTACGCTATTCTGTCTCCCGGTTTTGATCGACACGTTTCACAAACAGGCAGCGCCTCGGTCACCCCCTCCCCGCCTCACCTCTGTCCGACGATAACGGAGACGCCTCAGCTGGCTGAAGTTTGTTTATTTCTCCTTTTCAACTTTCACACAGAAAGGTAGTAGCCAAAAGATATGACCGTGCGACGCAGCTTTCTCTCCGTTTGAATGGCTTTCGCCGCCGTGGAGATCAATAAGATGATTCATCATTCAACTCCTTAACAGCACGCACGATTTCTTTTTACTCCCAGATCAAATCATCTCCGAACAGCAACCCATTTTCCTCAGACAATTTCTTAATCTCATTGGAGTAACTTTGATATCCATCATTTAGAATCCAAACCGCTCATTCACACAACTTGAATGTGTTCTTTTATTACCCAGCGAGCGGATTTTCGGAGCGATCTTTGCCGTCCTACATTCTGCCGCCGAGCGATGGCTTTGACACCAGATGACATCTCTCCTTTGTTGCTCTCCTTTATGATCTTTTAATGTTGCTTCTAATTAATCTCTCTGTCATTAATTTGCTGTGACACACAGCCTCTCCACTCACCCTACCGGTTAACTCAGAGCCCCCGAGCTGCTTTTAATCTCTGCAGGGCGGAGCGCTCAACATTAGTGTACAGTCGGTCAGCACACATGTGGTTTTACTGTTCGTAAGCGCGTGGTCCTTCCCTTTAATTAGTTATTTTTCTAGTTATTGTTTGCTTCCATTTGCTATCCTCGCTGGTACAAAGTATTGAGTGTTTTTGTCATCTGACTGCCAAGCGGCACCAAATGTTCTTTCGTTTTCTACAGCTGTGCCACCTAGAAACCATTTCACATACTACCTCTATCTTCTCAATGATGAGTGCTGATAAAGTGTTTTGCCATTACACCTGCTCACGGAAATGGATTATTGTTCATTCTTTGTTACTAATGGAGTCATGATGGTGATGATAATAGCAGTCCAGTGATGATTGCCCTTGATTTTTTTTGCTGCTGACTGTAGGGCCTCTTTTCCCTTGGTCATTTAGAAATCCTGCTTTGTTCGCTGGAAGGATTAAGAAAAATGTTCAGGGATGAACACACGTCCTCCATTTTATTGCAAGGAATATCATTCTAACCGGGCTATTACAGCTATCTAGGGCTGCTAAATAATGAGAAAAGTGTAATCGTGATGACTTTGATTAATATTCAAATAATTTGGCATAATTTTTCACTGAGTTGAAAAAACTGCATTAAATATTCTTTTCAGCCCAAAAAATACTGTTAATGTTGTGTACCAGCAGGTTAAAATAAGCGATGCACATAAAGCTTCACTCTGCACGGCACTCTACACTGTTTATCATCTGTGTTCACTTTATCAGTGTTTTTATATTTAGAATTAATACCTTTTGAAATATATTTTTTGATCACCAATACCTTTGACATTTGAATCGATTCGGTTCTAATTCCCGGTACCTAGGAATCGATACCGGTACTTAACGGTACCAATTTTAGATACTTTTGAGTGTTTAATATTTTAATTCTCTTTTATAATTAAAAATATTTTTTTCTCAATATCTAACCATATTTGATAAATATCACGATAAATAACATACAACTGTTTGTATTTTAACATCGTCCTTGTAGTTTTATAAGCTGATAATTAAACTGAAGCAAACATCTTTACTGTGAACTAAATTTACTGTGTATCTTCATTCCTTTTGCCGTCCTTTTTCATTTGATTTTTCCTACTGGGAAGTTAGAATTTCCGAGGAGAAAGCGAACGCACCATTAGCTGATAACAATGGTGGCAATGGAAGCTAATTTATCAAGCTAACATTATCTTAAACAGTTTATTTAGCTGCTGGAGCAGATTAAAACGATGATGCCTCACACTTAGATCGCTGTCGCTGGTTTCATCATCACCCAGTTACCCATCACATTTAGTGAAGTGGACCCAAGCTTTAGCGTGCGTTCTTTCTACCATGCTGCTCTGTTTACAACTCGCTCGCAGCGACCGACTACATAACGCTCTTGCGCAGCTGTCTAGGCAAGTTCTCGTTATGATGGACGGGTACCGAAACGAGGCACCGTTTCAAATGACGTGAATCGGTGCTCGGTCGGTACTATGGAATTCGGTCGGTACCTTAAAAAGTACCGAATTCGGTACCCATCCCTAGTGTCAGTGTCTTTACAGCAATCCTCATACTAAGCAAGCATGCAGCGACAGTGGAGAGGAAGACTCCCTTTTAACAGGATGAAACCTATAAACCCTAAAACAGCCAGCGTTCAAGTTTTAAGGAGACTGTGGGAACTATTTTAGGGCAATAGGTGGGGAAAATCCCTGTGTTTAGTAGGAGTGTAACAATATATCAACCTACAGCGATGCATCGGTTATATGGTCGTCGATCCAAAATGCAAAAATTAATAGAATAACAAGTTATCCAATACACTGTTATTTAGAAAATTCCTCTGATCACCAAACATGTTGGATTAAGAAGCTAGCCGTGTCATGATGAGCAGTGAGAAAGTCGGTGAAGAAATCTTCCCTCCCCAGGAAAATGACTGTTTAATCACTTGTGATTTTGTTTTCTATCAACCAATAAATGCTAAATCTAAATGAATGTGTTGTCACTGAGTTAGAGATATAATCAAAAACTGAATCACAATCTATTATAGATATAATATTGTATCGAGAGCAAACTAGAGATTTGCACCCCTACTGTTGTCTGGCCACAACCCATGGGGCAGAACCTGTGGTTGTTTTACTAACTCGGTAGGAACTATCAACTAGGAACTGTCAACTATATGTAGAAATGGATGAGAAGAATGCGGGCTCGCGAATGGCTGCATGTTTAGATGACGTGAAGGGCTGGCTGGCATCCAGCTTCTTAAAGTTAAATGAAAAGAAGTCTTGAGTATATTGTTTTTGACCCCGCATCCACCATGGCTCTCACCCTGTTTGTGACCTTTAATCCCTCAACCCCAAACAGTGTGTTTCAAGTCTCGGTGTAAAGCTGGATGCTGAACTCACTATGGCCCCACAGATAAACGCCATAGTGAGGTCTTGCTTTTGTCAGCTTCGCCGCCTGACTCGCCTCAGACAAATCGTGAAACGAGGCATTTGGAGTAAGTCATCCATGCCTTCATTACCTCTCGCCTTGACTACGCAAACGCCCTCCTAGTTGGTGTTCCGGTCTCTGCCCTGAATCGGCTGCAGGTCGTCCAGAACGCTGCTGCCAGGTTCTTGACGAATACACACCGACGTAGCCGTATTACCCCTGTCCTGGAACATCTTCACTGGCTCCCTGTCATTTTCAGAGTACAGTTTAAGTTACTGACTTTTGTATTTAAATCACTCAGCGACCTGGCACCTCCCTATCTCTCTGACCTGCTCACTCCATATGTACCCACTTGTAAGTCGCTTTGGACAAAAGCGTCTGCTAAATACATAAACATAAACACACCCACGCGCACGTTGAGGTCGGCTGACCTTTTGCTGCTGTGTACGCCACGGATGCGATACAAATCGCGGGGTGAACGAGCGTTTGTGCATGCTGCCCCAAATCTGTGGAACTCGTTGCCCATTGGAGTTCGGCAGGCTCCATCACTGGCGGTTTAGAAATCTTGTTTACGATTAGGCTTTTAGACAGTGACTCGTTTTAGTGTTTTAATATATTCTTGGTATTCTTCGTGTTTCATCTGCTTTTGACTGGTATTTTTATCTTCTGTTTAAGTTCCTTAGAATGGTCGCATTTTGTTTTAGCCTGTGCAGCACTTTGGGCAGCTCCCATGCTGCGTTTTAAACATGCTTTATAAATAAACTATGGTATGGTATGGTAATACAGAAATCCATTAACCGGGCAGTCCGCCATTAACCATCAAAGAAGATGCAAATACACCCTTTTCTATCGGCTCATGTCTAAAAGAAAAGCCCACGTCTTAATCATCCAAAGTTGATACCAAAGTCGTTTAAATCAAGCACAGTTTCTGAGCTGATGCCAGCTTTGTTGTTCTTCTCGGTTAGTGTTCTGTTTGTAAGCCCACGTAACATTTCTCTACATACATAGAGCGCAATGATTGGCCGAGCCTAAAACTCTTCGAGCCAACGGTAGGCCTGCTGAGGCTACAATGGAGCGTGGCTAGACGACCTGCAGGGCTAAATCTTTTGCTATTAGGTGGCCTAGATTTCTAGGCCACCCTTATGGTGAAGAGATTTTCTACAGATATAAACTATGAAACCAAACTCACATTTGTGGTATTAGTATTCATTAAGACTACCACAACATTACCTAACATACCATATTTAGGATACGAACCAAATGCATCTTATGTAACACATGAAGAGACCAACAAATTAAATATAATTCTGATTCATCGTCCAATCAGACGACGTAAAGATGGACACCGTGCTGCTGTAAAAGCAGAGAAAAGCTGCTACGGAAGCCTGGATGTCAAAGCTGGGAGTCATTGGTAATATTTGCTTTTCCAGAGTGAAGATGGGGCTTATTTTCTGACGAGAAAACGCACCAGCTTTAGCATTCAGAAGAACCGGATGTGCCATGCTTTTATTTTGTCATGCCTTCTGAGTGACATTTTAATCGTCTTTTCTGGTGTTGTTTGGAGCTGAGAGGCAAATTGAATTACACATTTGATTATTAAGAAAGCTCGAGTGTCTCGCTGTGTTGCAGAACTGAGATGCAGCGATGAATGCGCATCTGCAAATGACATTAAAGTAGAGATAATCAGCTGGTTTGACTTTAAATGTCAGTAAATGTGAGAACATTTATTTATCTTTTTCTGAATTGAATCAGATTCTTCTTTGATTCCGGGCTGATGCAAACGTCCTCCGTGCTTTACAAGAAAACCAGCTGAATGATGGATTTTCTCCCCATGAATTTCTGGACAGTTACTCAGGTTTTATTTTTAAACACTCTGATGGATCAGACCTAGAGAGAGGCACATGCTGTCCAGAGACTGACTAGTAATAATTAATGGAGGGGCTTTTATAAAAATCACAAGAAGCCAGCTCAGCAGGTCTCGGCCGTGACTCCATTTTGCTGCTTTTTTCTCATCAGCTTAGTTGATTTTTATACTTAAAAACTTCGTGTTTTTCTTCTTTCTGCTTCTGTTTCTCTGCAGGCTCAGGAAAATGTCTTTGTTGAGTTTAACCACCAGCAGCTTCTGGAGTTCTACAACAAGGTTTGTTACATTAATGCGTGTGTGTGTGTGTGTGTGTGTGTGTGTGTGTGTGTGTGTGTGTGTGTGTGCGCGTGTGTGTGTTAGTGTGTGTGTGTGTGTGTGTTAGTGTGTGTGTGTGCGTGTGTGTGTGTGTTAGTGTGTGTGCATGTGTGTGTGTGTGTGTGTGTGTGTGTGTGTGTGTGTGTGTGTGTGCATGTGTGTGTGTGTGTGCGCGCACGCGTTTGCACGCATGTGTGTGTGTGCGCGCGCGTGTGTGTGTGTGTCAATCAATCCAATCAAAGATACTTTATTAATCCCAGAGGGAAATTAGAGTTTCAGTACACACAATTCAGAGATCAGACATACATGGGCAAGACACATGACAAGAATTGGTGACTGTGGTCATTCGCAACCTGAGTCGCGCTACCTTAATAGAGATCAGAGGGTAACATGAGGATTGGTTCAGGTGGAGGGAAAAAAGGCACTTCAGAGTTACCCTCCCACCAGGAGGGCAGCGTTGCTCTGCAAAAAAAAAATGTGTGTGTGTGTGTGTGTTTTCCTGATTGGCAGATCTTAACCTGAGCGCATCCATCTTCTTTCCTGTCTGCTTTAAACTTTGATGAATGTTTTTCACACTTTTTGTTTTCTTTCTGTACATCTTTTTATGCGTGTGAATGTTTCGTCCAGCGTTTCCTTATTTTCCTTTTATTTCCAAATAAAACAAAGAATCTTTTTTTTTTCGTTCCAGCTTGAAGTCGTTCAGGGACAGTTGGATTCGCTGACTTGACGCCTGTTGCTCTGAGCACAACCACGCCCACACAAAAACCGCCTTGTTGGTGTTGATGCTGACAGCTGGTGGAAGCTGAGCAGTTCCACTTCTCATGTGATTTATTACAGAAAAATGTCAAACTAATTGTTTTTTTTTTTAACCATTTGATCTTTTGACTTTTCATGTCTGTGCTCAATATGGAGAGTTCAGCGTGAAAATGTGGTCGTTTGGGGATTGAAAGTGTTGCCGTGGCGATTCTTTTTTCGTTTGCAATGATAAACGTAACAATGTACAACTGTAAAAGCACATAAGTGCCATTACTCAGCTGTCGTAGAACATCATTTGCATCCCAAAAGAGATTAAATAAATAGAAACATCAGCAGTTTTAAGTGTTTTGTCATTTTAGGAGTGAAGATCAAATCTGTCCAGGTTTTTTTTTTAGTGGAGGCTCATTATTCCTCATTAGGACCTACTTGCATTCTGCTTCAACAGATGGGCGTTCTGGTCTGCAGATCTACAGCGTGTGAGCACTCTTGTGTGTGGATAGACCGCTCTAATGTGTCATCATAAATCCCCACTTTAAATCCAAGTTTCCTGATGTGGTTTTTATGTGGAGATGAAAAAAAAAGTCTACTTTACCTCTTTATGTGAAATACTTTTCACTGACTTAGTTAAATGTCACAAAATGCCAAAAACAGCTTTTAGAATTGGTCATGTTTAACAGTATAAGCTGAAACGTTGGTGTGTTGATTACTCGTAGCTTTCTGGCCGCGTTTTTCAGCTAAATATTAAGAATAATTGTTCTAACGGGAAGTTTATTTCTCACATTGTTTAAAAGTTTAAGTTTACTGAGCCTTGAGTTTATCAAGAAGAATCTGAGACATGATTTTATATGTAAAGCAATTTTTGGCTTATGCACAGAATAAAATATCGGAGTAGAGCCGATGCTAGTGTGTAATTTCTGATATTAATGCTGATGCTAATTTAAATATTTGAGATTGGATTAATTAAGAAGATGATTAGGGCTTGAAATTAGTTCAGTGTTTCCCCTAGTAATAACCCTAACCCTAAAAAACATGTTTATGAAGTTCTGTTCACTAAATTCCTCTCACATAAAACAATTTCAGCAGCCTTCCTCTTGACACTTTCAGGACCTTCCAGAATGAGCCGTTTCAGGGCTCTGTCACTTGAAGAAAATAAAGTGCAGTTGGCCACGCCCACCCATCTGCTCAGGCTGTTATAGGGAGCCTAATGGCACTTACTAGCATCGGCTCTACCCCTCCTGGACTGGGTTTTGAGTGTTCTCATTTGGGTAGCCTTGGATTCTCCAACACGCAACCGGACGTCTTTTCAGCCCTCTTCCCAATGCTGTCTGCCTGAAGCTGATCAACTCCAAAATGCCCACTATTATGTCCCCGGCTCTCTAGGAGAGATGAGGAGGGGAGTAATAAAAGTAGTGTGTGGATTAAATAAACAGAGTGCGGTGTCGCTAAAATACAAAGAATTTTATTACAAAAACAAAATAGAATATTCACAAAGATTCCTAGCAATACTATATACAAAACGAAAGGAGCTATGCACAAAAAGAACGAAAAACGCCACCCCAGAAGGAGGTGGGAATTCAATAACCAAGAATATATATATATATATATATATATATATATATATATATATATATATATATATATATATATATATATATACTGTAAGGGGAGATCCTAAATCGAGGTCAAAACCGGTCCAAAGTCTATAAGCCAAATGGTCAAAATCCGTAATCCAAATCCGTAATCCAAAAACCGAGAGCACCGAAGACTAACTATTCCGAGTTTTACAAAAAGAGCGAGCGAGGAGAATAGAATAGAATAAACTGTTGCCAGTCTACTCTACCCTTGTACTTTCTCATTGACTTAGAGCAAGAAAGCAGCTTTTAACAGCTGCCAAGTGATTTCAGTAATTGGTAACAGCTGGTTACCAGGAGACAGGCGAGGCAAAGGCCTCTGGGGCCATCTTGTGGCCAAAAAGGGGCACGGCACATAACACCCCCCCCCCTCTTAAGAGAATAAATGGGGGTCTTTAAAAAGGGTCAACATGTATTCAAAAGAAACGAGGTCTCCCGCTATCTAAACACACAAAAGAAACTAACTACCCCTGGATCAGAGAAGGTGGGCAGATTAAACACAAATAATCACGCGGCGCTGATCCCCAGCGCTGCGGAGTGATCCCGAGATATCAGCTTGCGCTAACAACACTAGCCCTTCAGGAGGATCCGACATCTGAAAACAAAAAACCTACAAGGGAGCCTCATGATTAAAACTACGTGACAACGCGTCAGCGATGACGTTTTCTGCTCCCCTCTTGTGCCGAATCTCCAGGTTGAACTCCTGGAGCAGGAGGGCCCTCCGCATCAGTCGCTGGTTGCTGTTATACATCCGAGAGAGGAACACGAGGGGGTTGTGATCTGTAAAGACGAGAGTGGCAGTTTTACTGTTCCCAACATAAACATGAAAATGTTGCAGAGCCCAGATGAGTGCTATGGTTTCCTTTTCTATTGTAGAGTAGTTTTGTTGAGCGGGATTGAACTTCCTGGAAAAGTAGCACACGGGGTGATCAAGTCCATCGACATCCTCCTGAAGGAGGACAGCTCCAGCCCCTGCTTGACTAGCGTCAACTTCCAGCTTGAAAGGTCGGGAGAGAGCTGGAGCAACTAGAACAGGAGCACAACAAAGTAATTTTTGCAGGGACACAAATGCGTTTTGGCATTCCAGGGTCAGAGCGAAAGGGATATGAGTGCTCAACATATCAGTAAGGGGTTTAGCCACTACCGAGAAGTTGCGACAAAAACACCTATAGATCCCAGCCATGCCGAGAAACCATCGGAGCTCACGGCGGGTGTTTGGGGGTGGAAAAGAGACCATGGCTTGGATTTTGTCGGATAACGCCCTTACTTCACCATGACCCACTTCCTTGCCTAGGTAGCGGACCGTAGCTTTTACAAACTCACACTTAGCTAGGTTCAGAGTGAGATTAGCAGATTTCAGACGATCGAATACTTCTGAAGAGTCTGGATATGATGGCCCCACGACGACGTATAAATGACTGTCATCCAGGTAAGCACTGCTATTTGGTACATCACCCAATACCTGATTTATGAGCCTCTGAACGGTAGCCAGAGCGTTTCTCATGCCAAAGGGCAACACAGTGTACTGCAAGAGATTATCCAGAGTTACAAAAGCCGAGACCTTAGAGGCAAACGGGGTTAAAGGGACCTGCCAGTATCCTTTTAAAAGGTCCATTTTAGAAACAAAGGTCGCGGCTCCCACACTATCGACACAGTCGCCAATCCTAGGTAACGGGAACGAGTAAGGAACAGTGGCGGTGTTTAGCTTACGGTAATCTGTGACAAATCTATAAGTGCCATCAGGTTTATTCTCTTAACAAGTAGGGCGAACTCCATGAGCTGGTGCTTGGTTTTGCTAGGCCGTTCATGAATAAGTAATTTACCTCCTGCTTCATCAACTCATGCTTATGAGGACTGGCGTGGTAGGGGTGCATCCGTACAGGAGTAGGGTCAGAAAGGGTGATGTCGTGGGTGATGAGAGGAGTCTGGGAAGGAATATCTGAAAATAACTCAGGAAATGAGTGGATTAATTCTTGTACTTCTACCTGTTGTGCTGGAGAGAGATGTTCTAAGCAGTGCGAAAGATTCTTAAGAGTTTCCGAATTGCTCAGATGAGGAGTAACAGGAGGACCCATGGTAAGAGGGCATTTCTAGATCGGGTGGCTGTGAAACAGTGGTGGCTACAACACCAGACATAGATAGGTTCGCGTCTCTTCTACAAAATAACTTAAGCCTGTTGATGTGGCACACTTTGGTCTTTCTACGCATCAGAGGGATTTTTATGACATAATTATGTTCATCCAGTTTGGACAATACTTCGAAGGGACCCTCACACTTAGGAGACAGCGAGGAACCAACAGTAGGATTTAGGAGTAGTACTTGATCTCCTACTTGTAGAACACGGAAGCTAGACTTTCTGTCAAAACGCCTCTTCATGGAGGGCTTAGCAGTTCTGAGGTGTTGTTGTGCTAACTGATTAGCTGCCTGGAGTCTCTTCTGGAAGGAGCTCACATAGGACGGAAGACTAGTAGTAACAGAGGAACGCTCCAAAGAAATTGTTCTTTCAGAGTCTTCAAGGGGCCCCTAGGAGCATGACCGAACACCAGCTGATTTGGGCTAAAACCGGTGGAATCCTGCACCGCATCCCTAGCAGCAAACAACACAAACGGAAGACCTTCTTCCCACGAACGACCGGAGGAGAAGCAATGTTTTCCGAGCATTGTCTTTAGCGTCTGATGCCACCTCTCGAGGACACCCTGACGTTCGGGATGATAATTAGATGAAGTGACATGCTTTATGTTCAAGGATTTTGTAACCTGAGCAAAGACCCGAAAGGTGAAGTTGGTCCCTTGGTCCGATTGTATGACGGTGGGCAACCCGAAAACAGAGAAGAATCTGGTTAGAGCTCTTATCACGTTTTTGGTAGTGATGGAGGACAAAGGAACAGCTTCTGGGAAACGAGTGGCCGAACACATGATGGTTAATAAATATTTACGGCCTGACAGAGGGAGGAAGAGGCCCCACACAGTCTATAACAATGTGGTCAAAGGGGGTTGAAACCACAGGGGTCGGGTGTAACGGAACCGGTCGAATAGTTTGATTCGGGTTTCCTACGACCTGACAAGTAGCACAGCTACGACAAAAGTCCGAAACGTGTCGTTACAGACCCGGCCAGAAGAAGTGGCGCAGTATGGCCCGATAGGTTTTATTTATACCTAAATGTCCCGCCCACTCACACTCATGAGCCAATGAGAGAATATCATTTCTAAAAATTTCAGGCACCACAATCTGGCTAACTTGGGCCCAATCGGAACCTTTTTTGGAGGCCGGAGTCCAGAGGCGACACAAAATATCACCCTCAACCACATACGAAACCTGTCCTTCAGGGGACGTCGGAGCCACACCAACTAGAGCAAAATAGGGTTTCAGAGATTCATCTGCTTTTTGTGCTTCAGCCAAGGTCTTACAGGAGATGGGATAATCTGTTAGAAGTCCTTTGTAGGCTAGATCAGGCATTTTTACAGCCGGACCTGGTTGGGTGATGTCATTAGCCAACAGCGGGAACAACACCGAATCCCCAAGTGAGATCTCTGAGTCTTTCTTACGCTAAGCACGGGTTAAGACACAGGCAGGCAGTAAGTCTGAGTTAACACAGATTTCAGGCGGGGATATAAGCTCAGAAGGAGGTAAAACTAATCCACCAGCAGAGTCATTTCCTAAAATCAGGTCTACTCCTTGAGTGGGCAGCTCATCTAGAATAGCTACTTTTAGGTCACCAGAAATCAAGGGACAAGTGAGGCGAATATGATGCACCTCCGCCGGAACTGAACCCATCTCAATTCCCCGCAGCAACACAGAATAACCAGCCTGGCTGGTGACAGAAAACGGTAACACATTCCGTTTAATCAAAGGGGCAAGGCCCGTAACAACTGTGTTACTGATAATTGTAATGTAATTACTGTAATGCATTACAAAGTAATGAGTTACACCCAACACTGTTTACAAGTCAAGCTTAAAGTTGCATAGAACTTCTCAACCTTTGTATCAGGTTTTTACAGACAGTTGTTTACTTTGCAACAATTTTCTAACCTGAGAAACGTCCCTGTTGCGTGCATCATCACCAGCACAATGAGAAGGTAAACAAACGGCTGATGCAAAAGTGACCCTTCAGTCGATGTGGATCCTGGTCTTTTCATTGGTTCTCTTTACCCTTCAGCTCCCCACTCAAACTTGATCCCTCATTTACAAAATAAGATCTCACTGATCATGCAAGTAAGACATAGAACAATCATGAGCCCTTCACACAACCTCTTTAGGAAAATAAAAAAACATTGACTATGTCCTGAAACACCTTCATACCTTTCCTTTTTCTGTTTTAGTTGAGTTGACAATTTTTCCCACCATGTGACAGCGCCTGCAGCAAGACAGAGCACCGTGTTCCTCAGCGTGAGGAACAGATGGCGAGGCCGAGCATAGGTGGATGCCTGGAAAGCAAAGACGAGGAGAGAGGCACATACACACACTCGCACACACAAACTCACACTGAGATGCAGGTAAACTCTGCACACAGAGTCCCAAGTGAAAGTGGTGTCTGGTGAGTTGGATCTCTGTGTGTTTGTGTCAAAGCTGTAAACCCAAATAAGTTCTTTGAACTCAAAAATTTTGAGGCAATCAATTGCCTCAATTTTTTTGAGTTTTGATACAGAAAATTTTAAGTTTTCATAAATGAAATTTCTTCATAAATTTTACTCATACATTTGAAGTTTATAAATTAAAATTGCTCATCCAATCAACTCAAAATATTTTAGTTCCCACACTGTAAACCAAATAAATTCCCACAACTCAAAATTTTTGAGGTGATCGATTGCCTCAAAAATTTTGAGTTTCAAAACAAAATATTCTACGTCTTTAGAAATTTAATTTATTAATAAATTCTACTCATACACCTTGAGTTAGATTAAATTAAAATTCATTATCCATTCAACTCTAAATATTTTTGTTACCACACTGTAAATCAAATAAGTTCGGTTACTCAAAAATTTTGAGGCAATCAATTGCCATTACATGAATGGTCAGGTCATTCTTGAGCGTTTGTAACTAGGGTGACAGTTTACCGTCTGCTACACCAAGTAAAACCTTCTGAACAAATTCAAAGGCCATGGCAAGTGATTTAGGACACCTTAGGTGTAGAGCATAAATAAGTCCAAACATAGTTACGAAGGCCTCAGAATACCTGGAACAGCTGAGAATGACGTCACTTTCAATCACCACTGAGACTTTCACAGGCTGATAGTGGACTGGATTTGTGTCCTGGTCACTGATGACAGTGAGAAGGGCCACTGCAACATCTTCCACATATGGATCATCTGATATGTCCTAAAACAAATGAAAGGGAAAATCAAAACCCATGGTGGGATTTTAATGGCCTTTATTACCTACAGTTTTATTAGTAACTGACAATCATCTGTCCTGATCACTGAAAAACTGGTGGTATGAAATTATTGTGATATATAATATTTTAGCCATGTTTTATGATTAGAAATGCTTATTTGTTTTATTTAACTACTAACATTGACAACTAAAGTCGTCATTTTAGATCCAACCGTTCACTGCCAATGACGGCTAAAGTCGTCATTTGCATTCTTTTACTGTTTGGGCATCGGAACGAGCCCCCGCGCTGACAACAAACATCTCAGCTCTGAAGCCGATCTTCATCCACATACGTCACACATCTCGTGATCAGGAAGCAGAACATCCATGTGTTAGGAGATCGTTTTGGACCGTTCCTGTAAAAAAAGGTGAGGCGCGAACCGGAAAAGCTTTTGCAGATCACATTTCGACAACGGATTATGAAGAAATGGATAACGCTCGGAACGTGTGGATTCTTCCTGATGTAAGAGGTGAGTCTACTCTTTATTTTGACGTTGACATCATCCTAGCGCGTGACTCTAAAAAAACAGTGGGGCACTCATATTGTTTACACGCAGCCACTATTCAGGTTTTGACTGGTTTTAAGGTCAGTATTCTTGTTTCTGAAAAATTTGGAAAAACCCGTTCACATACACAGTGTTTAAAAGTGTGGGTGCTGAGATTTCTCTGAGGTAAAGAAGATGATAAGTATTAAAGTGCTCTGGGGGGTCGGGGGCATGTAGTTATGCTGCTATAGGCTTAGACTGCTGGAGGATACACTGACCACTTTTCACACTCGACTACTTTCTTCTACATTCTGCTCTTTAACTGTATTATTTCCTGCAATTTCAGCTGTTAACTTTATTTTTTTCCTCTAAGTGTTTTTCTCCCCAGAAGAAGCTACGATAATGTTCTGCTGAGCTGTGGTGGCCTCATGGAGGGAGCCATTGGCTAGCCCACTGCTGCTAACCACTTAAACATTCTCCCTCTCCTGATAATAACACCTTACTTTTCTTGACGTTGGATGTGCTACTACTAGTTTACCCGTTTAATTATAGATTCTCTAGAATAAATACAATAAAGTGTATCTGTCGCCAAATAGAATATTTACTAAGAAATCACAATGTAGACATAGAAACACTACTTGGTATATATGGTGTGTGTGTGTGTGTGTGTGTGTGTGTGTGTGTGTGTGTGTGTGTGTGTGTGTGTTTTCTCTGTCTTCTCCATCCCCAGTGAGTCGTGGAGGATGGCTGCTTATACTGAGCCAGGATCCTCTGGAGGTTTCTTCCTGTTAAAAGGGAGTTTTTCTCTCCACTGTCGCTGCATGCTTGCTTAGTATGAGGATTGCTGTAAAGGCAGTGACTCGATGCAATTTGCTGGGTTCCTTATATAGGAAACTTTTTTCTGACTGGCTTAATGAACTGACCTGTTTCAGAATGTTTATTATGTGAAGGTCGTTGAGATGACTCTTGTCGTGATTTGGCGCTATATAAATAAACGTGAATTGAATTGAATTTTCGAACGAGTACTTTGTCACGTACCTTCAACCTCCAGCAAAATGACAAGCACATCTGACTCCCTTTCCTCACTGGCAAAGAGTTAAATGTGTGAAACAACAACGTTTATGAATGGTGAAATTTTTGTAACCACTTGTTATAAATTAGTAAACAAGTTTTGTCCTCACAGGCTCAAGTAGAACGAAACATGCCATCTAATATGGCGTCGCTCAGAGATTTAGACCCATTCCCATGTATTTTAGACCCAATTTTTTATGGTTTTAAGTTACAAAAATATATTTTTCTCACTTTACGGACAAGAGGAGTTATTTTAATAACAAAACATTCCTCAGGAATTCAAAATCTTTACTAAAATGTAACAAATCCCCCATAATGACTTTAGACTTTACATCTTTTTGAAAATGTGTTCATATAATAAACATAAACTCAATACACTAATGCTGAGTTGTAGATATTGTTTAAGAAAATATTTCCGTCTGAGTTGTGTTTTTATCCTCTTCTGCTCTTCTGCTCTCACTGCTTTCAGATGACAAAGGAGGTTTAGCCATGGGTGTGTTTCAGAACAACAGAGACAGAACAGCAATATTAAGCTGCATAGACTGGCCTAGTTTTTTATTATCTTTATGAGGAACGTTCCTTGGCCAGGTTGATCGAGCTTATGAGCAGGTAATAAAGTGAACAGCAGAGGGGTAGTAACACCGAATCTGCTGTGTCAAAAACAATCTGCTTTCTGTACCACTGTCTCCTGTGTGCCGATGGTTAATGAAATATTTAATACGATTCTCTTCGGCGGAGACGAGTGCATCACCTGGACAAAGCTTCTAATTTAGTATATTTTTAGCATCAAACACTGAATTAAACTGCAGCTGCAGTAGATTTTTACTGTTTCATTGTACAACTCGTTATGTTAAGACTAAATGAGGATAAGAGTTGTATATTGTTTTGTTGATGTGTTTTTTCAAGCGTGTGAAGGTGTGATGTAAACCGTATTAAACACTTTCATGAACCGACGGCTCAAAAATAATCTCTCCTAAGGGCAGAGTAGACTGGAAACACTTCAGGTGCCATGTAGATGAGCAACTTCACCGGCAAACACAACCTAACTGCAGTTTTCCTGACCTTATACACCCCAGTCACTTTTCTATGTTCATAATCTTCCATTCATCTCCTGTCGCTAAAGGCTTTGTGTCATTTTCAAATTTTCCACCTTTTGTTTTGTTTCAAACTCAAAAATTCACCAAGTCTTGTTTTCTTTCTTTCAGCTGTTGTTGATTTAGCATCCAGGAGAGAGTAGAGCACCTCCCGGCTAGTAGAAGCAAACTGTAGAAGCTAATGCTTCTACTAGCTGGAACTGGTTTTACTCCAGTGACGATGGCAAAAAGCCTCACACGCTTTTTCTTGTGCATGTTTAAAGAACTTTTTGGCAAAAACAGCATCTCAGGATTGATCCGATCATTTATGGAGCTAACGAGGTGATGCTCAGTGCCTCATTTCCTCCGGATGCTGTTTGGACTTGGAGCCAAATTGTTTAATTTGTTTATCTTTTTGTTCTTCCCGTCTCGAAGTCATGCAGGTGCTGTTCGCTGAACTCAAAGTAAGCCAAGAACAGCTTCTGTCTGACCTCCACGAATCAGTTTGTCATTGTCTTAACTGACCAAAAAAAAAAAAAAAAAAAAAAGAGACTGCAAGATCAACTCATTTATTCAGGCTGAAACCAACACGACAGAGCTTAGCATGAATTTAATACGGAGAACTGGCTGGAAAGCCACTGCTACTTGTCATTTTTGCCACATAAAGACAAAATGTATCCATATATCGAAGCCAGTTTAAAGACCAGCCCAGGTTATTTCTTGCAACCTTGAGCAGCCACGACATCCTTTTTGTTACCTTCTCCAGAATCGGGTAATGAAGGCTGCAGGCTAACGATGAGCTAACAATGCTAACAGAGAATTCGAAAAAAAAAAGTCTGCTCTAAAAATATCTAAATCTGCTTTTTCAGTTACCAACAACTCAATATTACAGTGAAATGCATGTATCTACTTGTCAACTTCATGTTCCTTACTCAGACCGGACTCATTTGTTTTGGTACGTGGACTGCAGTACCCACATTTGACCACAGGATGTCATTCTTATTTCATGCATCTTTAATTTCTACCTAGACATAACCAGTTCTGCAGAAGTCGAGAACATTTTTTCCTCCAATTAATCATTTTGATGGGATTTTCTATGAGTTAACTATTGTATTTCATTATTTGGGGAAATGTGTCTTTTTTTTTTATTAAAATAAATACCTAGTAAATTCCTTAACGTGACCTTTACAAGTAGATCTAAATGCCTAAAAGAACATTATTTCTGTCTGGACAAAACTAAAATTTGTTTATGTTCCAAAGCTGCAGGTTTAAGCTTGGTTTATGTTTGACGCGTCCGCGAGGTTCGCACGGCTCCGCGCGGCAAAATTGCGTCATTTGAACAACCACGCCCCTGCACCGCGCCTCCGCACGGCCCAAAATTTTCCGCACCGCACACCTAGGAAATTTTCTAACCACGCAGACGGTCGGACGTGGAAAAACATGGCGGACTGGCAAGAACTAGTATGGCAGAGGTTCATAAATACAGACATTTGTATGATTCCGCTCTCAGAGATCACCGTGATCAACATGTTGTTAATAATTCTTGGAGTGAAATAGCTCGCACTGTCGGAAAAGACGAGGACGCTGTTAAAAAATGCTGGAATGCCATGTTGTAAACAACAGTAATATCTACTTCTACTATGGTGTAGTGTTGGATGCATGCCGTAGAGCTCCGTGCTGCCCCCTACAGTTTGGGAGAATATTGGCTCACCGCAGAGACAAGCCGCATGAACCATAAACGCTGCGAGTTGTGAAGCGCGTTCCATCCGCGAGCCGCATCACCAAGCGGAAAGTAAATGCGTCAAGCATAAACCAAGCCTTAGACATCAAACATGTAAAATTTTTATTTATCAGTTTTTTCTCTTCCATGTTATTCCTTGATTTAAGTTATGTTATTCTTGTGTTTTAGGTCATGAAGGATTGTTTGGACACTTGTTTGCATTAGGACCTTAAAACCCAGCTTTTTAGTCAAGCTAAAAATTAAAAGTGCATTTAAGATTAATTAGATATTTTCATCATCACACTGGTGAAATTCATCTCCGCATCTGGCCCATCACTATGGAGGGGAGCGGTGAGCTGCAGCAGTGGATGCACTCTGGAACTATTTGGTGATTTAACCCTCCAATCCAACCCCTTCAAGCTGAGTGTCAAGCAGGGAGGCATTGGGTCCCATTTTTTACGTCTTTGGTATGACCCGACCGGGAATTGAACCCTGATCTCCCAGTCCCAGGGCGGACACTCTACGGGCCACTGATATTTGTAAATGTGGAATATTGTGTTCATGCTAAAGATAACAGAAAATACAGTTGAATTTGATCGCTTCAGTGTTAACAGCAAGTACTGCACTGTGGATGTTATGCTTCAGTTAGTTTGTCTAAATGTCAGAGATCTCCAGCAGCAGGTCTTCTAACAAAGAGCTGCTGAAAACATCTCAAAACAGCCTGCATCTGCTTTTATTATGACGTAACTGTTACATCCTCGAGCGAAGAGATAATGTTAATGTTGGATGTTATTTACTGAAGGAGCTGCATTTTTATGCCTGGATGAGTAAATCCTGGAGAACTCGTCACTTTGAACTTTTCTAAAGCTTTGTAAGCTTAATTGTGAGACCAATAATACGACAAAACTAATGGTTCAACAACAAGTTTCATTACTCTTTTAGGAATGTGTTTTCTTCAGTGCTTTACAACGGTCGTACGCCTACCTATTTTCACCAATATTTGATTTACATGAGTATTCCTATTGTCAACAATTACTAAGAATAACTAAGCCTCTGTAAGGGTTAGGGTTACAGTACCTCCCACTTTGAAATTTAAAAGAACTTCAGATCCTACTACCATACATTTGGTCCTCCCTCTATAGGTCCTCCCAGTTAAAGAGCAAGTAACGTCTAAATTAACTTTTTTTTGCTGATGAACTGTATAAATGAGTGTCTAATAGTGTTTTAAATGTGTGAATTCATTATTTTAGCATTTTGGTGCATTTTCTTTAAAAATTTAAAATTCTGCCTCAACCTCTAGAGCCAAACCTCTAAAACATGCTGAATACTAGCTCTAGGGCCGTGGAGTCAAACCTTGCAACCAATCCAATGCTATGGCTAACGGCTACTTACCATTCAAAGATGGTTCTGTTGGGTTGGTTCCGGTAATTTCAGGCAACTCACAAGCTCAAAACAATAAGGCTCAGGTCCGCTTGTCTCCTCCAAATAGACTTGGTCCCTTTCTTCTCGAGTGTCTGTGTAAGGAGGGGGAGAAACGGCCTCCACTTCTAATAACTGCTCAGAGTGAAGGGAGCTAGCATCGTCTAGTTAGCCATCGTTTCGTCACTCCTGCGGCTCCGCCCTCTCGGTCCGCCAGGCAACGCCTACTAATGTTGCAGTTTTTAAAATTGATACGTGGGTGGGGTAAGACTCTGAGGCACACTTGACATGCACTTTAATTTCTATTCAACTGAATTCTGTGAGAATAAATGTTGGAATCATCTTCATTTAGGGCTGTGATGGAATTTTGTAATATAAAAGGCAAGTCGTTTATAAAAATAGAAAGTAAAAGTGGTCCTAAGCCACTGCTTTGTGGCACACAGCAACAACACATTTTTGTACGTGTGTGTGTGTGTGTGTTCATACCATAGTTCAATGTTCGATAGTCACGTCACAAAGCAACATCATGCTGCTTTGCCAAGCCTTGAAACATCTACCTACTCCGGTGTCTTCAGGATGTAGCTTCTGCTTGTATTCACTTAGAACTTTGCTCTTCAGTCACTTTGTTAACTTTGGAGTTAACTCTGGCTTCTCAGTGTCACTTCCTCTCCCTTCAGCTTCCCGCTATGCACACTTTATACACACTTGTCACCACAGCTACAGCTGCTCTGCATACAAAACTGTGTTCACATGCTTAAGTTGTGAGAATTCAAACTCCTTTTCACCCTGCAGATCCCTGAAGTGAGATCTGGATGTGTCTGTTGACAAAATATTCTCCAACACCCTTTTGAAGTACGTCGTCATGTGCTGCAGATCAACTAAACAGGCCCTCTGATTTTTATGCCTTGTCCCCTTTCCTTTGTAGTAAACCTCAGGTCTTGTTTGATCACCTTATTAATTATGAACCTCACTTACTTCTGCACTGTTTAAAAATGGACTTCACAATTATCAACTTCCGTACTATTGAGGTTCTTTTTTAAAATGTTTTTCAAATTTTTTATTCATCCTGTGTCTTATTGATTTTTAGCTGTTAGTTTTGGGAATTTTGTTGTATTTCCTTTTTATCTTTTATCTGTGTTCGACATGTTTGTATAACGCCAGTTTAATTAACTAACATTTTTAGTGTACAGCGCCTTGTTTGGTTGTAATGCCTTGTTGAATGCACTTTATAAATAAAATTGGATTGGAAATATAACACAAGTAAACACAAAATGCAGTTTTGAAATGATGGTTTTTATTATTTAGGGAGAGAACAAATCCAAACCTACATTGCCCTGTGTGAAAAAGTAATTGCCCCCTGAACCTAATAACTGGTTGGGCGTCCCTTAGCAGCAATAACTGCAATCAAGCGTTTGCGATAACTTGCTACGAGTCTTTTACAGCGCTCTGGAGGAATTTTGGCCCACTCATCTTTGCAGAATTGTTGTAATTCAGCTTTATTTGAGGGTTTTCTAGCATGAACCGCCTTTTTAAGGTCATCTCAACAGGGTTCAGGTCAGGACTTTGACTAGGCCACTCCAAAGTCTTCTTTTTGTTGCTCTTCAGCCAGTCAGAGGTGGATTTGCTGGTGTGTTTTGGGTTATTGTCCTGCTGTAGCACCCAAGATGGCTTCAGCTTTAGTTGACGAAAAGATGGCCGGACATTCTCCTTCAGGATGTTGTGGTAGACGGTAGAATTCATGGTTCCATTTATCACAGCAAGCCTTCCAGTTCCTGAAGCAGCGAAACAACCCCAGACCATCACACTACCACCACCATATTTTACTGTTGGTATGATGTTCTTTGTCTGAAATGCTGCGTTACTTCTACGCCAGATGGAACGGGACATTTGCCTTCCAAAAGGTTCAACTTTTGTCTCATCAGTCCACGAGGTATTTTCCCAAAAGTCTTGGCAATCATTGAGATGTTTCTTAACAAAATTAAGACGAGCCCTAATGTTCTTTTTGCTCAACAGTGGTTTGTGTCTTGGAAATCTGCCATGCAGGCCATTTTTGCCCAGTCTCTCTCTCATGGTGGAGTCGTGAACTCTGACCTTAATTGAGGCAAGTGAGGCCTGCAGTTCTTTAGAAGTTGTCCTGGGACCTTCTGTGACCTCTCGGATGAGTTGTCTCTGCGCTCTTGGGGTAATTTTGGTCGGCCGCCCACTCCTGGGAAGGTTCACCACTGTTCCATGTTGTTGCCATTTGTGGATAACGGCTCTCACTGTGGTTCGCTGGAGTCCCAAAGCTTTAGAAATGGCTCTATAACCTTTACCAGACTGATAGATCTCAATTACTTTTGTTCTCATTTGTTCTTGAATTTCTTTGGAATTTCTTCTGGATATATATACATATATATATATATATATATATATATATATATATATATATATATATATATATATATATATATATATATATATATGTATGTATGTGCGTGTGTGTGTGTGTACTGTACATTGTGTCTGTGTGTGTACTGTACATTGATATTAATTTGTATTTATTTTTATCCCTTTTTTATTTATTTATATTTTTTCTTCCTGTGCAGTGCCTTGTGATTTTTATCTTGAGGGGCGCTATATAAAATAATCGTTTCTTCTTCTATTGGCGTATTTGTCGAGCAGGAAGTGCAAGTCCTACCAGGTGGAGTCTGGGAGAGAATAACTTGCTCCTTATGTCCTGACCCTGTGGTCTTCTACACAGAGCAGTAACTGAGTTTGTAAAAATGAGAAAGTGAGTGTAAACAGGTCGCACACGTGACATCGGAGCGTTTTTGTCACCGGTGCTGAAGTTGCGAAACCTAAAATCCTGGTTATTTGCGTCCACTAGCAAATGCAGACAGCAGAGATTTCACAGATCTTCACTTTGGTTGGAGGTTTGTTGAAAGATGTGTTTTTGATGTTGTAAATCTTCACTTTCAGGTAGAAAGCCTTGTGAAAGACAGCTACATGTGTACAGAAGGAGAAAATATCATTTCTATAGCGCCTCTCTAGATAAAAATCACGAGGCGCTTCACAAAAACAAAAAATGTAAAAATATAAAAAAGCATTTAGAAAATGTTTAAAAATATATTTAAAATGAGCAAAAATAGTCAATTGTGATTAAAAAATGTTAAGAAAGAGAGAGAGTGAACAGGAAAGAGGGAAATCAGTGGATCCCGAGGAAGGTGGAATAGGTGGGGAGAGCAGAATAAAGAGAGAGAGGTGAAGAAGGTCATACAAAAGCCAGCTTGAACAAGTGAGTCTTCAGCTGCTTTTTGAAGGAGACCACTGAGTCCACTGATCTCAGGCTCAGGGGGAGAGAGGTCCAGAGTCTGGGGGCCACAGCAGCAGATGATCTGTCACCTTAGGTCTTTAGCCTGGTGCTGCACAACCAGTAGGCTTTGATCACTGGACCTCAAGGACCTGCTGGGGGTGTAGGGACTAAGAAGATCACCAATGTAAGATGGTGCTTGTCCATGTAAGGCCCTATAGACCAGAACCAGGATCTTGAAATGAACCCTGAAGTTGACTGGCAGCCAGTGAAGCTGGAGGAGAAGCGGGGTGATGTGGGTGTATTTGGAGGACTTGGTCAGAAGCCGAGCACAGGCATTCTGAACCACCTGTAGACGGTTCAGGGAGGTTCTGCTCAGACACGTGAAAAGAGAGTTACAGCAGTCTAAGCGTGAGGAGATGAAGGTGTGGAGAACTGTCTCAAGTTCAGAGTGGGACAGAATGGGACTCAGCTTAGCAACGTTCCTGAGATGGAAGAAGGAAGAGCGAACAAGAGAACTGACATGAGAATCCAGGGTGAGAGCTGGGTCAAAGGTCACGCCAAGATTCCTGACAGAAGGTTTGGTGTGAGAAGCAAGCTGACCAAGAGAGTCTCTGACTTTGGGAACCAGCTTGTCTGGGGCACAGATGAGGATCTCAGTCTTATCTTCATTCAGCTGTAGAAAGCTCCCACCATCCAGGTTCTGATAGAGTCTAAGCAGGTGTGTAACAGCTGCAGCTTAGACATCTCATGAGGCTTAAAGGAGATGCACAGTTGGATGTCATCTGCATAAAGATGGTAGGAGATTCCTTTGAAGGAGCTCAGGATGTGCTGAAGAGGAAGCAGATAGAGGAGGAAGAGCAGAGGCCCCAGCACAGAACCTTGTGGGACACCATGGGTAAGAGAGGTGGTGGAGGACCTAAACTTGGAGACGGCCACAGAAAAGGAGCGCTCAGAGAGATAAGAGGAGAACCACTCCAGAGCAGATCCTGATAGGCCTACCCAGTCTCTCTGCCTCTCCAGTAGCAGGTGATGGTCAACAGTGTCAAAGGCTGCAGTCAGGTCCAGCAGGACCAGAACAGAACAGTCCCCTGCATTACTGTGAGTCAGAAGGTCATTGGAGACCCTAAGAAGAGCTGTTTCAGTAGAATGAGCTCTACGAAAACCTGACTGGAAGCTAAAAGTTAAAGTCCCATTAGTTGTCACACACACTGATGTGCGTGCGAAATTTGTTCTCCGCATTTGACCCATCCTCTGGGGGAGCGGTGAGCTGCAGACATAGCCGCGCTCGGGAACCATTTGGTGGTTTAACCCCCCCCAATCCAACCCCTTAATGCTGAGTGTCAAGCAGGGAAACATTGGGTCCCATTTTTTGTCCCATGTTCTGTTCATCAAGAGCAGCTGTGAGTTGTTTAGCCACAACATTTTCCAAGATCTTGGAGATGAACGGAAGTTTGGAGATGGGTCTGAAGCTGCTATGGAGAGAGGGGTCGAGACTCGGTTTTTTAAGAAGCGGGTGGATTACAGCATTCTTAAAGTAAGCAGGGACCTGACCAGAGACCAGAGAAGCATTAATTATGGAGAGCACGCTGGGACCGATGGACTGAAACTTAGGGTAAAAACAAGGTCTAGAGTGTGCCCCCTGGTGTGTGTGGGGCCAGAAACATGCTGGGTAAAGCTGAAGGAGTCCATAAGGCTGGAGAAATTCATGGCAAAGTGATCAGAGGGATCATCAACGTGGATGTTAAAGTCACCAACAATCACCAGTCTGGACAGCTTCACAGTGGAGGATAGAAAGTCACTAAACTCCTGAAGGAAAGAACTGCTTGGACCAGGTGGACGATAGACCACAGCACAGTAGAGCGGGTCCTTACGCCCGACTTTAATCAGCTGCAGTTCAAAGGAAGCAAAGCGACCAGAGGTTGTAGAGCTACATGGAAGATGGTCTCTGAAAACAACAGCTAGGCCTCCACCACGACCAGAACCCCGGGGCTGGCTAAGAAAAGAATAACCACTCGGGCAGAGTTCAATCAGACCAGAATAATCAGATGTTTGCTGCCAAACTTCAGTCAGAAACAGAAAATCCAGGTTTTTAGAGAGAATTAGATCATTGAGCAGGAAGGACTTATTGTTAACAGAGCGGGTGTTTAACAGAGCCATGCTGAGTGAGGTGGAGGAATCAGAAACTACAGAAACTGCTGGAGTTAAGCCTGGTTTATGCTTCTCCGTCAGCTCCGCAAGGGACAGACACGCACGGACTGACGGAAGCGTTTTGCTCTTTTACTTCTCCGTCTCCTGGGGAGTGTTGCAAAGCAATTGCCCGGCAGGACAACAATTCAATTCAATTCAATTCAATTCAAGTTTATTTATATAGCGCCAAATCACGACAAGAATCGTCTCAAGGCACTTCACATAATAAACATTCCAATTCACAGTTCATTAAGCCAATCAGAAACAGAGGACGTAGCGCTGTTCTGTGGTATCCTGTCATGTATCGGTCCAAGATCGTGTGTTTATATTGTGTTTTTTGTGTATATAAGACACTTTTAACACGGACATATTTGTCTCTCATTCTCCCACCCCTTCAAGCGCTTCCCACCTCTAAACCCACGTTTCCTGTCATTTCCGTCCACAAATAAAACGCTTGCTGCGCATCTTTTCACTCCTCCAGTCACGGGAGAATTAAACGTTCATATTTTTAGTTTTTTCGCGAGGTATTCTTCAAGCTTCTCCGTGTCTGCCGCTGGTTATCCACGGCTCTCTTTGCAATGGCGGCGCTGTAAACAACAGCGGCATCCTGACCAATCACAAGCTTGCGTAATCCGTCTCGTTCGACGGATGTTTAAAAAAGTGGGCTCGACTCCGTACGTACTTGCGTGCCCTACGCAAGGACGGATAATGGCGTTGCGTGTCTCCGCACTGACGCAGACGGAGAAGCATAAATCAGGCTTTAGTGGACGTAAATTAGCAGGGTTAGATCCACGGTGTTTATAACAACCACTAATGGAGGGAATAGGAGTAGAAACCACTGAGGAATGAGGATAAACCGACCTTAAAAAACTTGGATGGAGAAACCGTGCCGCAACGCGGCCTGGCGGGAATGCGGAAGTGGCGCTTGAGTCACCAAACAAAGGAAGAGAAGCTAGAAGATCACGCCGATGTTTATTAGATAAACCACGCTTTAAGAGAAGTCTTATTCTCACTTAGATTCCTGCTTGTTTACCTCTTTTCCTCCGACGTTTTCCCGGGACCGGATAAACATTGCTGGAAACGTCCTGGTTGGAATCATCGTTTGGCTCCGGGCCAGTGCGCCACTCAGGGTAAACAAACAGGGAGGTACGTCCTCGGTGCATGTTGGGCGATCGTGAACGAACGGAAGGACAAAAGAGTCTGGCGATCATAGGAGATGGCAGCAGGGACACTACTGAAGAGGATCACAGACAGGAGCAAGGTGGAGGAGAGGAGGTTAGTGGAGAAAAGTTTGAAAAAGTGGTTGGTGACCGCGGCTAAGCCAAGCACAGGCGCCATCTTGTTACCGAAGGTGTGAGTCAGAGCCTCAGACTTTCGGAAGACTAAATGAAACTTTGTTTTAGACAGATGTAATCTCTCATAGTTAACCAATTTAAAGCTTGAAGTTTAGATTTTTCTGTGATATAAAATCTGTTTTATTGCAGTATTTTCTTTTGGGACCAGTTATGTAAATAATGCAACTCTTCTGAAGCTCCTGAGGCTTTTTCCCCCCAAAACAAAAAGCTTTTGGTCGCATTTATTTCTGTAGCCTGGAGAATTGAAACAGTCCCAGAATCTTCTGCTGGGTTTCTGTTTGCTGAGCCACATGAAGTGTTTGCTGCTTCTTTCTGTTTGTTTTAACTTCCAAAATGACTCCTCTGCTTTGAGCCCTAATAAGCCACCTGTGGTCAGTCTCTACACCAACAAACGCTTAGCAAATTAGCAGTTTCTCTTGCTTTATTCTTTTAATTTGGTGCTTTTTTACTTTCTGTTATCATCCTCGCCATCTCTCAGAAAGAAAAAAATTATTAGTTCCACATTTAAATAAAAATTGCTGACTTGAATGAAGTTTAATCTTTTCTTTAATGAACTGGGACACTTGGCTTCTTCCTGAAGTTTGACTTTACGCTCTTGTAACTTTTCCACTTCTCTATCTCTTCTACCCAGCCCTGAGCCCCGGCTGACCCAGCTGTCTCTGGTTCCTGCTCAGATAAAGACCCCTTAACCTCTAACCCCTAAAGCTTCTTTTCTCCTTTACATCCTGAAAACCAAACCCTTCCTCTGGACATGAGTTATAATAATGTGACTCCTTCTATCTTAGATGAAGTCTTTGAAAAGAAAATCGCTTTTAGTGTGTTTACTTTGCTTTGTCTGAGATTTGACAGCAGCTTATTTCTGCTGATATTACAAATTCAATTCAGGTTTATTTAAATAGCGCCAAATCACGACAAGAGTCGTCTCAAGGCACTTCACATAATAAACATTCCATTTCAGGTCAGTTCATTAAGCCAATCAGAAATAATGTTTCCTATATAAGGAACCCAGCAAATTGCATCAAGTCACTGACTAGTGACTTTACAGCAATCCTCATACTGAGCAAGCATTTAGCGACAGTGGAGAGGAAAACTCCCTTTTAACAGGAAGAAACCTCCAGAGGATCCTGGCTCAGTATAAGCAGCCATCCACCACGACTCACTGGGGATGGAGAAGACAGAGCACACACACACACACACACACACACACACACACACACACACACACACACACACACACACACACACACACACACACACACACACACACACACACACACACACACACACACACACACACACACACACACACACAAGCAATGTTTCTATGGCTACATTGTGATTTCTTAGTAAATATTCTATTTGGTGAGATAAACTTTATTGTATTTATCCTAGTGGATCTATAATTAAACGGGTAAACTAGTAGTAGCACATCCAACATCAAGGAAAGTAAAAAGTTATTATCAGGAGAGGGAGAATGTTTAAGTGGTTAGCAGCAGTGTGCTAGACGATGGCCCCCTCCATGAGGCCACCACAGCTCAGCAGAACATCATTGTAGCTTCTTCTGGGGAGAAAAACACTTAGAGAGAAAATAAAGTTAACAGCTGAAATAGCAGAAAATAATACAGTTAAAGAGCAGAGTGTAGAAGAAAGTAGTAGAGTGTGGAAAGTGGTCAGTGTGTCCTCCAGCAGTCTAAGCCTATAGCAGCATAACTACAGAGATAACTGGATAATCTATCCTATTTAGATGGAGGCATGTTGGAGGCAGGGCAAGGGAGAGCCGTCTTTACCGACTGTACACTCCACCTCCCTCTACTCCCCCACTTGTCCTGATCTAGGCTAACATCAGATTTTAACCATAGGCCCTATCAAATAAAAATGTTTTAAGCCTATTCTTAAAAGTAGACAAGGTGCCTGCCTCACAGACTAAAGCTGGGAGCTGGTTCCACAGGAGAGGAGCCTGATAACTAAAAGATCTGCCTCCCATCCTAATTTTAGATATTCTGGGAACCACCAGTAAACCTGGAGTCTGAGAGCGAAGTGCTCGGTTAGGAACGTATGGAACAATCAGATCACTGATGTATGATGGAGCTTGATTATTAAGAGCTTTATATGTGAGAAGAAGGATCTTAAAATCTATTCTGAATTTAACAGGTAGCCAATGTAGGGAAGCTAAGACAGGAGAGATATGATCTCTCTTTCTAATTCTCATCAGAACTCTAGCTGCAGCATTTTGGACAAGCTGAAGACTTTTAACTACATTCTGTGGACTTCCTGAGAGTAATGAATTACAGTAATCCAGTCTTGATGTAATAAATGCATGAACTAGTTTTTCAGCATCACTCCTGGAAAGGATGCTTCTAATCTTAGGAATATTCCGAAGGTGGAAGAAGGAAATCCTACAAACCTGTTTAACGTGGGATCTGAATGACATGTCCTGGTCGAAGATAACACCAAGGTTCCTTACTTTGTTCTCGGAGACTAATGTAATGCCATTCAGGTCAGGTGATTGGCTAAGCAATTTCCTTTTCTGGATTTCTGGTCCAACGATGAGAACTTCCATCTATGGATCCACAAAACTCCCTTAACACCGTGTTCAGTCTTCTTAACTTGCTGTAAGTTCACTTGGATATTTTAGAGATTGAGCCGAGTCTGAAAGCAGTTCAGAGCCCAGGCTGTCTGCCTCGCAGTGTTGACTTCCTTTTTGCTCTTCTCTAATTCGTCGAGGTGCGCTGTTGACGCGTCGGCACACCTGGTTTGCGCTGACGTATTCGGTTCGCTTTCCTTCCCTTCAGTGTCCGAGTCTGATGACCATTCATACTGCAGATCGAATGTTACCTGAGGAAATACGTCCATCTTTGCTGAGCGAAGTCGGTGAAAATCCAAGCGTTAACGGAAGTAACGTTAATGATTAACAGAGAACACCTGCGCACAGCGGAGTGATACTGTTTGTAAACAGTCCAGGTGCTCAATATCAGCACTCTTGGAAAGTCTCCTGACCAATCAAATCACTCGGTCGGAACTAACTGTTGTATAATATTGTATATAAGCATCCTTTTGACATTTCTAATTGTTTATTGGACAAAATAATTAGTGTTACTATAAGGCTCCTTTCGATGGGTGTGGATATTCATAATGCAGTGATAAAGTGTAACATGAAAATAAAGAAAAGAAAATAGGAATAGTGAATGTTGGCTCACTATTTGGCAAGAAACCCATTAGTTTTATCTCTTTCTCAGTCTTAATGAAAACCCTTACAGATGTCATAATAACATATCGAAGTATAAATAACTCCTTAGCCCTTCATAATGGGAGCTTTATTGTAAAGTAGTTGATAAAAATGTGTGTTTTGACTCTAACTCACCTAAACTTGATCTGCTGCTTTGGTGGCTCCCCTCACGTCTTCCTGATTCAGATCATTAGATCTTCAAACTGCACTGAGAATTTGATCTAAACCTGGTGAACTCTGTTTTTTATTCTCACGACGAACTAACACAGCCCAGAACACAAACAAACGTTGATCTAACTAAATCCTGCGTCTATTTCATGCATCAAAAGTAAAATGCACAGAAGCTAAAGGTAAATTTAAACTTTGAAAAAAGGGACATGGATTCTCTAACTCCTCCCCAAACATGTGGCTCTAACCGCCTCCAACACTAAATGCTGCATAAAACATCAAAACCAAACAGTGAAAAAATAAACACACTTCACGCAGCATGGTGAGCATCCCTGTTTTCATGCTTTGGACCAGGTGCTCCTTACTGTCGCCAAGGATGACTCCAAAAAAATCATATTGCAAGATCAAAACTGCAACTTGTTTACTGGAAAAGCTGCCCATCTGGATGAGCTTCACGGCTGGCAGGAAGATGAAACGATGACTCACCAAAGTAACGTTGGGGAATGAGGGGAAAGAAAATAGTGTGAATCATGAGTAAGGCCTGGCAGGTCCCGACTGGCTTCATAATGGAAACCAGACTCCACTAAGCCAACCCAGGCGTTGTGCCCAGACTCGTCACCTGGGCCAGCAGACCAGAGAGGCACAAGCTGACTGGCTGTGCCAACTGAGCACCCAGGAAGGCAGAGCGGCAGTAGTGACAGTCTGAGGAAGACATCCCAGTCATCACTGGAAGGGCTTAGAAGAGCCAAGACTGGAAAGAGTAGAAAGGAGGAGGAAAGAAAGTTGGTTCTGAAAGAAATAAGACGTCTGAGCTGAGCGTCTCTGTTGGAGAACTCTTTAAATTGTGCAACGGCATTTCTGCGCTCTTCATCCCCATCATCTGTTTATTCTCTTCACTCTAGACTTTGTTTTGTCTTCTTTGAAAAAAAAACATTCCTCCTAAACCCTCATGGTCCTCTCGTTTGTGGATTGACAAGATCAGCAACTCTTTTGTTGGAAAATGTATAAAATAAATCACCGAGGAGGTAAAAACTAGAACTGCTCTGAGATCAAAATATTTTAGGTAAAAGTGCTGCAGATCAAATGAATTTGTTCTCATTGAGGTTAAATTGTGATAAGTTTACAAAGTAAAACAGAAAAGAAAAGTTAAATTATTAAACTTGATTAATGCAAGAATAAAACTGCAAAAAAAAACATCTTTGATAAATCAAACACTTACTGAAAAATAAAAAAGTCAAAAAGATAAAAAAAAACGTTTGAAAGTTTCTGCTTAGTCACAGATTTGATGAAATTATCAAAATAACGTCTGTTGTCATGGAGCTTAAGGATGAGGGTTTCTATGGAAACGGAACTGTCTATTATCCCTGACATCTGCTGATGGGGAAAAACATGTTTATATCACATCCTGGCAATACTTATAATTAAGGTCTAGTTTTACTTTGGAAACTTAACTTTGCTCTTCTTCTTGTTTTTTGTCATTTATTTATTTCTCCGCTGTTTCCATTGCACTCAGTTTGCTTCATCTTTGTATCCTAAATGTCATTTTATTCATTTTTCTTCTACTGAGATTTTAAGAACTTTTATACTGAAATTGTTAATAAAAAAAATGGCCAAAAAACAATTTAAATGCTCCAAGCGAATAGGGCAATACCACCCGAACAAAGGGCCATCTAGCATTTACTAAACAACTCCTGCTCATGATAGGACCCTGAAAGATTTAAATGTTGGCATGAATATAAAGATGACTCGCTGCCAACTGTGACAGATCCCACGCTGGTTTCCAGCCTCCAGAAGATAATTCTCATTAGGGCTGCAACAACGAATCGATAAATTCGATGAAAATCGATTACTAAAAGCGTTGGCAACGAATTGCGTCATCGATTCGTTGTGTCGCACAACTCTTCCAAAAGCGCCCCCCCCCCTCCCGCCCGCCGTTGCGCGCAGACCAGAGCAAGTCGGATCAGCGCGAGGTAGAGCCGGCAGATCAGCGCGAGGTAGAGCCGGCAGATCAGCGCGAGGGAGAGCCGCAGATCAGCGCGAGGGAGAGCCGCAGATCAGCGCGAGGGAGAGCCGCAGATCAGCGCGAGGGAGAGCCGGTACCGGCAGATCAGCGCGAGGGAGAGCCGGTACCGGCAGATCAGCGCGAGGGAGAGCCGGCAGACTTGCGCTGCTGCGAACCGGTTCCGCATTGTCGCGCAGCGATCCAGGCAGCTGCTTCCAGCGCACGGTCCATTCTCAAAGTGGCGCAACCAAAAAACTATAATTAGCACACGATCGTTCATGTCCGCACATATTCTCTATTTTCTGTCTTATTTGTGCCTGAAGCTCGCTACTGCGGAGCTCATCACCTGTGCTGTGGTGATTTCACCTCACACAGCATCGAAAACGCGCTCTGCGCTTTTCGGTCAGGAGATCTTTGATCTGCTCAAAAGTAACTGATGAGGTGAAAAGGTAAGAATCCAGGCAACAGATTTTCTGGAGAATTATGAGGAGATGCAGGAAGATGAGAGACAGACAGGACAGGAAAATAGTTCAATAAAAACAAGATAACAAAACAAAGTGTTGAAAAGTCAAATGTAGGTAGATTTATCTCCACGACACGTTTTTACCAGTAAAAAACAATAAGTTATACACATGTCATATTTATACATCTGATACAATTCAGATCACCTTCAAAACTCAGTCACACACCCAGGGCCGTTTCAAGACATTTTGGGGCCAAGGCAAAATGCCGCCCCCCCCCCCCCCCCCCATAACTGGGCTCCCCAGAAGCCTCTGTGTAATTCATGCCCTCTCCAGTAGTGTTAGTTATACGGTGTTTATAAAAGCCCCTCAGACATTACTGACATGTTCTAATATGATCAGATGAAAAACTAAATTATCAGACATGCTGTCTCATCTGCTTCTTTTAAAAACTTGCAAAACGTAACAAAACTATTTGAAAGCCACTATTTGTGGATTCTCAGAAAGTTTCCATGGAGTGTGTGACAACTTATTTTTTCATTGATCCTATCGTCTAATCTCACAGCTGAAACAAGCATCCTTAATAATCTGTGCACAGGAAGCTTACCGATGCTGTAGTAAAACAAAAGGTATAATAATTTATTATTACTAAAACCTTGTTGCAGCACTAAAGCATAAAAATGAGATTTTGCATTAAATATGCAAAATATTTACATATGAATTGTTTTAGAGCCCTTTAATTGGCAGAATCTGATATTAATTTAGTTCTTACAAAAAATGGGTCCCAACATGGTTTGTGTGGCGTTGCCATAGTGTGACGTCATAGGCACAGATCCCCTGTCCTCTTGTTTGGAAATGGAAATATGGTCACCCTACATTAAACAAACTGTCCACCCGGGCTTTTGCGCTGCACAGAGACGCTTCGCTGCCTACGACTGAACGTCAGTTGAGAGTCAGTCTCATGCAGACTGACCAATGAAGAGAGGGCCTCAAGTTAAGACCCTCTCCTCATTGGTCAGTCCACACGAGGTGGGTCAAAGGTTACTCTGGGCGGGTTACGTGTTGTCAGGCATTCAAGTATTGAGTATATTTACTGCATATTACAGTAAAATATTCTGTATGTGACCACATTATGGTGATCCTTGGGTCGTGATGATGGAGCCCTTGAATATTGTTGCCCAGGGTACAACAAAGTGTTAATCTGGCCCTGGTTCCGCCGTCACATTCCCGCAGAAACTGGTTGATCACACCGGGGCCAGACTACTAGCATGTGGTTTTACAACCACAATGTCCTCAGAAGCAAAAACGCTTTTAAAAGGGAGGGAGGAGTCCTAACTGTTGCTGCAGGCGTGTTGTGTGAGAGTGCAGTTATATACTGGTTAATATATTTTTGGGTTCAGTTGCTTTCATGTGGCCTAATGTGAGTCTATTTGGGATCATTGGAATGATCAGCAGCATTTCTTGATGTGACTTTATGGCAGTTGCCCAGGGCATCATCGCAAGGAGGATGGCATTCATTTACTTTTGTTTTATTTGGTATTTTTTCAGTCAGTTTTGGAAATAGTGATCAATTTTGATTAATTCACAGCCTATGTTTAATTACATTTAAAATAAATGCCAACAGATGAGATCAAACAAAACAGATGAGAATTACCCTTAAGCTGTTTAACTTGGACCAAGCAATTTAGGTCACAGATAGATGTAGCTTAGGGTCTCTGTCTATACACCTTATAAGTCAATTTAGGTGATGGCATGCTGTTTTTCTGCTATTGAACTGTTTTCTAATAATGTTGTGTTAAATAAAGTGAAGGAAGGAGAGAAATAACGTTTCCCTAGCAGTTTTTAAAAATTTCCCCATGTAATCCGATTAATCGATTAATCGTGTCGAGACCCCATCCGATTAATCGATTATCCAAATAATCGTTTGTTGCAGCCCTAATTCTCATCTTACTGTTATGAATGAAATAAATAGCTTCATGCAAGGAAGAAAACAAACTGAGGGACTCGTGTTGGAAGCTGCTGGCAGCATAAGGAAGTAAATAAAGTTGTCCCACAATACATTTTACAGCCAGAAAACAAATCATTCAGCATTATGGATTCAAGTCTGCTCTTTAATGTCACATGGAGGGCACTGTCCCCATGAGTAGGGAATTCCATAGTACCGACTGAGCACCGATTCACGTCATTTGAAACGGTGCCTCGTTTTGGTACCCGTCCTTCATAACGAGAATTTGCCTAGACAGCTGCGCATGTGCAAGAGCGTTATGTCGTCGGTCCCTGCGAGCGAGTTGTAAACAGAGCAGCATGGTAGAAAGAACGCACACTAAAGCTTGGGTCCACTTCACTAAATGTGATGGGTAACTGGGTGATGATGAAACCAGCGACAACGATCTAAGTGAGACATCCTCATCTCAATCTGCTCCGGTAGGTAAATAAAATGTTTAAGATAACGTTAGCTTGATTTGTTAGCTTCCGTTTCACTAATGGTGCATTCGCTTTCTCCTCGGAACTCCAAATTTCCGACTAGAACATGAACGCGCTCTAAAGTTTGGCTTCACTTTACTAAATGCGACGGGTGATTGGGTGAAGATGAAACCAGCGACAACAATCTAAGTAGCTAAATAAACTGTTTAAGATAACGTTAGCTTGATATGTTAGCTTCCATTGCCACCGTTGTTATCAGCTAATGGTGCGTTCGCTTTCTCCTCGGAAATTCTAACTTCCCAGTAGGAAAAATCAAATGAAAAAGGACGGCAAAAGGAATGAAGATACACAGTAAATTTAGTTCACAGTAAAGATGTTTGCTTCAGTTTAATTATCAGCTTATAAAACTACAAGGACGATGTTAAAATACAAACAGTTGTATGTTATTTATCGTGATATTTATCAAATATGGTTATATATTGAGAAAAAATATATATTAAATTATAAAAGAGAATTAAAATATTAAACACTCAAAAGTATCGAAAATTGGTACCGTTAAGTACCGGTATTGATTCCTAGGTACCGGGAATTAGTACCGGATCGATTCAAATGTCAAAGGTACCTATCCCTACCCATGAGGCTATGAGACTGGGGTGTGATGGTGGAAACTACGAGCCTAGTGAACTAAGCCAAACTCTTGCTTTGCAACGTTTGGTCTAGCAACGCTCCACAGGAACCTCTGCAGCCCCTAGCAGCATTCTGGCTGGCCAGTCACAGCTCTCTAAAGGGATTTCGAACACATAGAGAGCTGTGACTGGTCCATAATGGTGGGCCAATCATAGCGCCCTACCTGCTTTGTGAACCAATCACAGTGCTTTATCCACTTTGTGGGCACCTCTAGTTGTCTGGTGGGCGGGTTGATGCAACAGAGTGGAACAAGATGGCGACAGCTCGTTTGAAACAGCTTTCACATCGGTTTTGGACCATTTGGACTTGGGTTTTATTAGAATCAGGAGCAGATAGATGTATTTAAGTTATATCTTTAGAATTAAGGATGTATTTTTGCCTTCTTCAACAGCGGACCAGCTTGTTTCCTGACATCCGTTTTGATGAGTACGTCACGTTGTTCATTGGGGGTGGGGGTGGGGGGGGGTGGGGCTTATATTAACAAATAGAAATGACTATTATGTCAGTTCATGGAAATGTTTAATTTGAATGTTCACCAAAGACATTATTTATTCTGATTATTATTTAGCGATATGAGACGGTATTTTCTGATTTGAAATAAAGAGGCTCAGTATGTCACGTAGAGGTGTGGGTGGCGGCAGACCATGTGTGGTGGAGCTGACCAGGAGGCAGGAATGCAAGCTCAGATAATGTAAAATGGATTTAATGAGAGAGGATACAGCAGGAACAACAACAAGACTATCCTCCTCTTCAGAACAATTATCGCCTAGCAAAGAAAAGATAGGAGGGATCGAAAAGATAATTCAACTCCTCCTTGAACCGTCACCTTATCGCGGTGGAGGAGTTTGAGCGCCCTAAGGATCCTAGGAGCTATGTTGTCTGGGGCACTTTGTGCCCTTGGTACGGTCTCCCATGACCAATTGGTCTTAGGTGAAGGGTGAGACAAAGAACGGTTCAGAGGATCTTTCATGGATTTAAAATCAAAGAGTCGGAGTACCCGGCCCAGAGAGTTACCGGGGTCCCACCCTGGAGCCAGGCCTGGGGTTGGGGCCCGTGAGCGAGCCCCTGGTGGCCGGGCTTTTGCCCATGGGGCTCGGCCGGGCCCAGCCCGAACCAGTTACATGGGCTCATCCATCTGTGGACCCACCACCCGCAGGAGGAACATGAAGGGTCCAGTGCAGTGTGGATCGGGTGGCAGACCAAGGCGGGAGCCTTGGCGGTCCGATCCCCGGACAAGGAAACTGGTTTTTAGGACATGGAACGTCACCTCGCTGGCGGGGAAGGAGCTGGAGCTTGTGGCAGAGGTTGAGCGGTACCGGCTAGATATAGTCGGGCTCACCTTGACACATAGCATTGGCTCTGGAACCCGAGACCTGGAGAGGGGTTGGACACTCTCCTTTGCTGGAGTTGCTCCGGGTGATAGGCGTAGGACTGGGGTTGGCTGTTTGTTAGCCCCAAGACTCTCTGCCTGTGTGTTGGGGTTTACCCCGGGGGACGAGAGGGTAGCTTCCCAGCGCCTTCGGGTCGGGGAACGGGTCTTGACTGTTGTTTGTGCTTATGGGCCAAATATCAGTTCAGAGTACCCACCCTTTTTGGAGTCCCTGGGACGAGTGCTAGATAGTGCTCCATCAGGGGACGCCATTGTCCTGCTGGGGGACTTCAATGCTCACGTGGGCAATGACAGCTTGACCTGGAGGGGTGTGATTGGGAGAAACGGCCCGCCTGATCTGAAACCGAGTGGTGTTTCGTTATTGGACTTCTGTGCAAGCCGCAGTGTGGTCATAACCAACACCATGTTCGAAGATAAGGATGCCCATCGGTAACAGGGCAGCCTAGGTCGCTGGTCGATGATAGACTTTGTAGTCGTATCATCTGACCTGCGGCCGTATGTTTTGGACACCCGAGTGAAGAGAGGAGCGGAGCTGTCAACTGAACACCACCTGGTGGTGAGTTGGATCAGATGGCAGGGGAAGATGCCGCGTAGACCTGGCAGACCCAAACGCATAGTGAGGGAATGCCTGGCAGAAGAACCTGTCAAGACGGTCTTCAACTCCCACCTCCGGCAGAGCTTTGACCGCGTCCCGATAGCAGTGGGGGACATTGACTCCGAGTGGGCCTTGTTCCACTCTGCGATTGTCGAGGACAGAGAGTCAGTCTGACTTCCATCAGAGTGGTTTGTAGCTGGACTCGTGTT
The DNA here is from genome assembly GCF_043380555.1 of Nothobranchius furzeri. Lineage (NCBI taxonomy): Eukaryota > Metazoa > Chordata > Actinopteri > Cyprinodontiformes > Nothobranchiidae > Nothobranchius > Nothobranchius furzeri. The sequence continues at coordinate 54,099,219 of NC_091757.1, read as the reverse complement.
GAACTTGATCCACTCCCTGGTTCAGTGAACGCGATAAAATCTAATTCAGCTCAGAAGACCAAAACTTACGTAGGAGGAATGAAGTTTTGTGTCAGTTTCTCTCCTTTTCCCAAAATCTGCCAAGTCTCATTTTATTCTGTTGATTCAGTTCAGACAAACGGTTATTTTATAGACTTCTGTAAACAACCTAGAAGCACAAAAATGTATAAATATAAAAATGTGTTTTTCTTTTTAAATCTGCAGTGAGAGATTTTTTTGGTACATACAAGGACATGTTTTTAAGAGTTTGGCCAAACCCCATCATGCACACAATTCGATCTAAAAATAAAGCAAACTATAAACCAGTCAAAGCACTGACTCACATAAACAGGTTTTGTTTGTATTTCTGAGGAGGACAAAAGCTCATTTAAATGTAATCAGGCGAATCTGTTAAAGATTTTAAGTCTTTTCAAAGTTAGTCGTCAAATGAAAACAAAAAAGTATTTGTTTTCAGCCTCAGAAGGACTTGAAATGCCATCATAATTCTGTTTTTCATGATCTAAATGAAATGCTTTTCACCTCCTTTTTTCATCTCTGCAACAGTCGAGCTTCCCAGGTGAGAAATGAAGTCTAATGTAAATAGAAATATCAGGGTATGTTTGAATTATAATGACACTAAAAAGAAAAAGATTTAATGTGTTCAATTGCTTTAAATCTTAACTTTTTGGGGTTAAAGTTAAACAAGGAGGAACAGAGTAAAATTAAATGTTGATTGTCTCATTAAAGGTACAATATGTAAGACAAGTAGATGCTAACCATTGGCATTAGCAACTCCACCACAGAGCAGAACTCCTTCAGGCTAGTGCTATCTGTTGAGATAAATTTCTATGTTGCAAATCAAACAGAGTCAATGGTGGAGTCGTGTTCCTCTTAGCCAATCAGAGGCGAGACATGCAAATATTAGGAAATAAGACTTCAAATCCCGTCGTCTGAAGCTCAGCTCTGATGTGGCTCACTTCTGGTTCCTGAAGCTGGTGCACTGGTGTTTTTTTCCCCAAAGAACAACTTACAAGGCATTCATTCCTTCTATAAATCAGAGCCAGTAAACAGGAGCAACCCAGACGCTATATCTGCTTGTCTTACTCTAATATCGGGTAAAGAAGGCTAGAGGCTAACATTGAGCTAAAAAATGCTAATGGAAAAATTGAAAACAAAAATTCAGCTCTAAAAATATTGTATAATTCCATATTACAGAGAATTGTATTTATCTAATTTTTAACTTCTTATGACACGTCTTTGCTCATCTAGAATCTTCTGATGCTGATCCGCAACTGGCAACACCTACGAAGCTCAAGGAGTGTTAGTGAGAAAATGACTGGTGTGTTTAGAAAATGGGCTGCAGTACCCACATTTTACCACAGGATGTCCTTTTCACTTCATGTACCTTTAAGAATGAACACGATAAGAACATATTATCAATAAAAATGCTGTTTCTTCATTAAAACTAACCTAAGCTCATTAAGTAGAACACTTGGACATTTGGAAGAAGAAACTGAATTAACAGATTTTAATGAATGTGGTTAAAAAAAAGTTGGGCTTTAAAGTTACTTGACGGGGTTTAGAATTTTTATGCTCACGATTGCCCCCTCAGGCCAAAAGCGTAACGGCAGCTTCAATAGTAGGCTCGTGCACGAGGCGCGCATGCTGTACGTGCACACTCCTTAACGAAAATAACAGCTGAGACAGTCCATTTTGTGTGTGTGTGTGTGTGTGTGTGTGTGTGTGTGTGTGTGTGTGTGTGTGTGTGTGTGTGTGTGTGTGTGTGTGTGTGTGTGTGTGTGTGTGTGTGTGTGTGTGTGTGTGTGTGTATGTGTGTATGTGTGTGTGTGTGTGGCCCGGAGGACAGGAGAACGTGCAGCTAATTAAGTAAATAATGTGGTTCTGTACCTTTCTCTTCAGCACAGCCGACAAAGGTTTATGATGGGTCAGTCCTCCTGCATGCTCAGACCATTCCCTTCCCTTGCTTGAAAAATTCTTCCAAAATGAAAGTTGAACCCACATCTTTTTTATCTGTGAATTCAATGCCGTTCGGCGAGTCTCAGATAATAATTTGGGCATCTTACTGTAAAAAAAATATACCATTAATGTAAAAAAGAAACTCTAAATGAACTATGTTCACATCCAGAATCAAACCCAGGTCTTCTGCATGAGAGTCAGACATCTTACAAGGTGAGCTACACTCTAGTAACATTCACAGTATCTGTAACATTTATATCCTTGATGACAGCTGAAACAACGTCAAACCAAAGAACGGTTCTGAGTGAAAATGGCTATTTTGTTGCTAATTTGCAGGAAATATCTAGAAGAAAGTTCTACAGAAAGTAGCTAAGGGTCCTCAGAAATGTAGCTAGCTTTGTCACTAGGCGTTAGGAACAGCGACAAAGTGGCACTGCCTCTCTCTCTGCTGCTAAAGCTACGGATAGCAAACGCTACGGGCGATGCCTGAGCGTGAACGCGCATGAAGCAGCCTGCTCGACCCGAGCATCTCTCTTTTTCTGTGATTTTACAGAAAAACAGGCAATCACAGTAAAAATGCCAGGACTCATTCTACAGGACCAGGGCATTGCAGGAGAATGTATGAAGAAGACATTTATTATTTCTACACATGTTTTGGCTGTCAAACTTCCATAATGTCCCTTTAATAACTGAAAACACAATAAGCTTTTTTCTTGAGCCAGAGGACCTTTAGCTGATAACGCATCTGTCAGGTATGTATTCAGGGAGCGGATCAACAGCGTAGGACGGAGCCGAGCTATTAATAGATTAAATACTATGAGAGGGATGATGTAATCAATTCTTTGCCTGACTGGAGGCCAGAGAAGAAAAAGATAAATTTGTGTGACGTGTCTGAGCCTGGAGCTTTTACCCTGGCTCTAGGTGAGCTTTTATTACTGAAATCGCCAAAACTGTAAATGTATAGTTTTTATTTTAAGGTATAAATGATTCATTATTGCATGTATGTGATTAGTTAAGCCAGTAACAATGGGATTGAAGTTGTGATTTTATTTTTATCTGTGCAATATAGTCCAGTCATGTTCCAGTCCCTGTTCAAGTCATGTCAAGTCAAGTCCCTGTTCCAGTCATGTTCCTGTCATGTCCAGTCTTCAAGTCCCCATCTCCTGTTGTATAGCCTTGTGGGCGTCTGGTATCCGCCCTTGGGGGGGGGGGGGGGGGGGGGGGGGGTAGTACTGCCACGATCTGCCCCTGCCCAACCTGACTGTGTTCCTCTCCTGCCGTGATTGCCCTTATTGTTCTCACCTGTCCCTCGTTTACCTGCCCATGTTTCCCTAATTAGCCCTCTGTATTTAAACCACCTGTTTTGCCCCTGTCCTGTGTCAGTTCATTGTTGTTGTTTGTTGGTGATCCTGTTCATCCCATCCTGCCATTAAACCATTTTTACTTTTACTGAAGCCTGCATTTTTCCTCCTGCTCAGCTCAACCACACATGGTCCATCATCTCCACCTCCTACACCGTGACAGTCCAATGTCTTACTAGGTGATCTACACTCTAGTAACATTCACAGTATCTGTAACATTTATATCCTTGATGACAGCTGAAACAACGTCAAACCAAAGAACGGTTCGGAGCGAAAATGGCTATTTTGTTGCTAATTAGCAGGAAATATCTAGAAGAAAGTTCTACAGAAAGTAGCTAAGGGTCCTCAGAAATGTAGCTAGCTTTGTCACTAGGCGTTAGGAACAGCGACAAAGTGGCACTGCCTCTCTCTCTGCTGCTAAAGCTACGGATAGCAAATGCTACGGGCGATGCCTGAGCGTGAACGCGCATGAAGCAGCCTGCTCGACCCGAGCATCTCTCTTTTTCTGTGATTTTACAGAAAAACAGGCAATCACAGTAAAAATGCCAGGGCTCATTCTACAGGACCAGGGCATTGCAGGAGAATGTATGAAGAAGACATTTATTATTTCTATACATGTTTTGGCTGTCAAACTTCCATAATGTCCCTTTAATGTAGGCCTAGATTTCTAGGCTAGTTTAAAACAGCTGTGAGCTAAAGGCCAGAGTTCTGTACTTTACCTTTTTGGGTTCTTGCTCAGTTATTTATTTGTAAAATAAATGTTTTATGCAGACATGTTTTAAATTTGCTGCTAAAAAGTACATTTGTATATGAATATTTAGATTTTCTACCTTTTGATGTCCTTTATGTTTGATGTTCTGATATTCATCTTATCTCCTCTCATCTCAAAGTTGAGAACAAGAGGGATTAGTCGTTGTGTGTAAGCGTAGATGGAGACCATTATTATGTATTTTTAGTGCAGTTTTCCAAGCTTTTAAGGGACTTTAGTTCAGAGTGAGAGAATTTAAAAGCTTTGGTTTGTCAGCAGAGGTGTGGAGACGCTGCACTCAGAAGCATCAAAAATCTTTTCTTTTGGGTTCTTTTTCTCTCATCTATTCAAAAGCAAAACTCATTGATTTATTTTTTTTCTCTTTTTTTGTATAAAATCCTCCAACAGATCAGCCTCGGGTGAACGTACAGATTTATAATTAGAGTTTGGGTTACAGAGTGTTGAAGCATCAGTGGATATTCTGATGTTCTGTGTGTTGGCCGGCTTACTCTGTACGTTTAAAGTTGGTAAATGAATCTAGCTTTCTGAGCGCTCCTTTTCTGTGGCCGTCTCCAAGTTTAGGTCCTCCGCCACCTCTCTTACCCATGGAGCCCCACAAGGTTCTGTGCTGGGGCCTCTGCTCTTCCTCCTCTATCTGCTTCCTCTTCAGCACATCCTGAGCTCCTTCAAAGGAGTCTCCTACCATCTTTATGCAAATGACATCCAACTGTACATCTCCTTTAAGCCCCATGAGATGTCTAAGCTGCAGCTGTTACACACCTGCTTAGACTCTATCAGAACCTGGATGGTGGGAGCTTTCTACAGCTGAATGAAGATAAGACTGAGATCCTCATCTGTGCCCCAGACAAGCTGGTTCCCAAAGTCAAAGACTCTCTTGGTCAGCTTGCTTCTCACACCAAACCTGTCAGGAATCTTGGTGTGACTTTTGACCCAGCTCTCACCCTGGATTCTCATGTCAGTTCTCTTGTTGGTTCTTCCTTCTTCCATCTCAGGAACGTTGCTAAGCTGAGTCCCATTCTGTCCCGCTCTGAACTTGAGACAGTTCTCCACACCTTCATCTCCTCACGCTTAGACAACTGTAACTCTCTTTTCACGTGTCTGAGCAGAACCTCCCTGAACCGTCTACAGGTGGTTCAGAACGCCTGTGCTCAGCTTCTGACGAAGTCCTCCAAACACACCCACATCACCCCGCTTCTCCTCCAGCTTCACTGGCTGCCAGTCAACTTCAGGGTTCATTTCAAGATCCTGGTTCTGGTCTATAGGGCCTTACATGGACAAGCACCATCTTACATTGGTGATCTTCTTAGTCCCTACACCCCCAGCAGGTCCCTGAGGTCCAGTGATCAAAGCCTACTGGTTGTGCAGCACCAGGCTAAAGACCAAAGGTGACAGATCATCTGCTGCTGTGGCCCCCAGACTCTGGACCTCTCTCCCCCTGAGCCTGAGATCAGTGGACTCAGTGGTCTCCTTTAAAAAGCAGCTGAAGACTCACTTGTTCAAGCTGGCTTTTGTATGACCTTCTTCACCTCTCTCTCTTTATTCTGCTCTCCCCACCTATTCCACCTTCCTCAGGATCCACTGATTTCCCTCTTTCCTGTTCACTCTCTCTCTTTCTTAACATTTATTTAATCACAATTGCCTATTTTTTGCTCATTTTAAATATATTTTTAAACATTTTCTAAATTCTTTTTTATATTTTTACATTTTTTGTTTTTGTGAAGCACCTCGTGATTTTTATCTAGAGAGGCGCTATAGAAAAGATATTTTCTCCTTCTTCTAAAGTCACACATGTTAGATCTGATAAAACATGAAAAGGATGCACATTCAGCATCTATTCCAGCTATTTAACACGAGTGTATTTTAGTATATTTGAGGAAACCCCACACCTGCTGAACCCCGACGCCCAACTCCAAACGAAGTGTGTCTGCATCTTAAAACTCTAAACAAGAAAGACAAATCAGGACATGAAATTCCCAGGACCGTCCTAATCCTGCTTCTCCTGCTCTCTTCATCCACACAAACACACAAACACCAGGGACGACTCTCCAAAGCATGCTGCCCTCATCAGAGCCACATCACCACACAGCAGCTAATCCTGTTTTTCCAATCCCAGTACCCTGAGAAAATCCCACTGGTGCTGTGCATTTCTCCATACGGGAATCCGCTGGCCTCCGGTCCGCTTTGTCTCCTTCCAGCCTGCTTTCTCCATGTTTGTGCCGTAAATCCCTGCACCCCCATCCATAATAAGCAACGTCTCGTTTATTATTGCATTATTGTGGAGAATATCTCGAGCTGACTCCAAAACACACAAACAAGACACTCGCCTTCTGATCAGCTTTAACTAACTTAGTGGTTTATTTATTGGTCTTGTTTGATTATTTATAAAGTGAAATGAAAGAATGCATGAGGCTGTCTATTTCCTGTGAAGCTGTTTTGTTACAGCGAAAGAGCGTAGGATATGTTTGACCACACACACGTGTGTGTGTGTGTGTGTGTTTTGCTCAGAAGCAGGCCTGTTTGAGTAACGCAGTGACGGTGCCAGGGGGCACTAGGGGGCGCTATAGCTACCCCTGGATTAGTCATAGCACCCCCAAGTAAATATTAGATTTTTTTATTTTTAATTTAATTTTAATGTAACGTGTGGATGTGATAATATTTAACATACAAAACAAAAATAATCAGTAATTTATCATATAGATAGTAAAAACTTAAACCAAAACAGGAAATTGATGTTAACCTTTGACCTCGTTTTCCACCTGAGAACGAGTGAAAGGTAGAGCTAGTGGTAAGATGGATCGGTTTTTGTTGCCCAAATTTCCACGGGTTCAGTCAGAAACGAATGAATGTTTGGAAGTGATCTCAGACCCACAAAAACCTACGGATCTGGATGAAGAGAGTCAACCCTCAACCGCTGCAGCAGTCGAGGGTTTTAGGTGTGTTCTTGCTGTGTTGTTTCTCTAATTCCATGCTGTAGTTCTTTTTTTAAACCACAGAGCAGTTTTGTTTACCTGTTTTCCCGCTACGTTTTGTTTGAGGAGGCAAACTTCCTCAGAGCTGACGCTGATGGTGGCGTCACTTCCTTCGTTTATCCGCGGGCAGCAGAGGATGTTAACGCCCTCTGCTGCCCGCTCTCCCCTCTCCGATGATGCAGTCCCATGCGCGGTCCAGCGTGTAAACTCCATTGTCCCTGTTCATGGTCCCACATCCACGTCTCCTTATCTCTATAGCTTCTTTTATCCATCTTTTGTATTTCTGTTGTTCTGTGTTTATGATCCTTGTGTTGTCCCAGTCCATTACATGGTTTTCTCTTATGCAGTGATCTGTTACGGCTGACTTCTTTATTGTGCTTTCTGCTTCTTCTTTTGCTGCTCTTGTGTGTTTTTGACTTGCCTCTTTCTCGCACTCCTTTCTATGTTCTGTTGTTCGTGTGTTGAGTTGGCGTCCGGTTTCTCCTACGTATGTTTTATTGCAGAGTTTGCATGGTATTTTGTAAACGACTCCACATTTAAGTCCAGCTGGTATCTTGTCTTTTGGGTGTACTAGTCTGTTTCTAACTGTTGTGTATGGTTTTGTTGGTGTGTTAATGTTGTGTTTTTTCATTGTTACAGACTAGTACAGAGGGCGACAACGTCCTCTGCTGCCCGCGGATAAACGGAGAAGGAAGTGACGCCACCATCAGCGTCAGCCTGAGGAAGTTTGCAGCCGCAAACGAAACGAAGCGGGAAAACAGGTAAACAAAACTTTCTGTGTTTTAAAAAAAAAGAACTACAGCATGGAAGTTGAGGGTTTTGCCGCTGGAAATGCTAACGCTAACGTTAGCTAACCTTGCAACACTATAGATGGTTTTCTGTGTGGCTGTATGTGTTTATGATTTCATGGACAAGTCAGTGATTGTTCATATGTTTATGATGTATATTAATGATTGTTTCAGGTGTTGTTGAGGTGTTGTGCACGCATGTGTATCTGCTAGTGTTGAAGGTGTTTTAGAGAACAATAGGTACGCATGACCACTTCCTTCATAGCACCCTCAATAAAGACTGGCTCCTTCATAGCACCTGCAGAAAAACATTTCTGGAGCCGCCACTGGTGTAACGTGTAATACTTGATGGACGCTCCTCTACAGCAGGATGATGCATTCTTCATCTTTTGCAGCAGAAATCCACCTCAGTCGCTCCAGAAAGGATTAGGTTGTCGATATGTAACTGAGAGCATGTGGTAGATATTCAGCGTTTTCTGCTCAACTGAATACCTGTAAGTGCTTTAGTGGCATCCTGGGATTTGAGCGAGGTTGCATGTTCTGCTGGCACCATCTGTCTTTCGGTGTTCTGCAGTTGAGGTGTTCATTTGTGTGGATTTACTGGAGCGACTGCTCCGCACAGACGAGGGGCTTAAAGAGGTGTTTGTTCGGCATGTGGAACGTGAGACTGACTAATACTCTAGTTGGAGATGAAATTGTGAGGAAATAATACATTTTTTGTAGAGACGCGGTATGACCAAGCATTTGTTTACCGACATTTCACCCCTAACCTCTAGCGGTTTAACCCAGTATGTCAGTTTAAATTTTCCGTTAAGCGTGTTTGAGAGGAACGACGAAACGCGAAACAAAGCTTTGCATGCGCAAGCTGGTAAAGGTTGGGATGGGGGTGAGGGGAAGGTTAAATCGCTAGAGGTTAGAGGTGAAATGTCTGTTTTACCACGGTCGTCGGATACTGACGCTCTGGCACAGCACGTTGTCTCCCGACGCGTTAACAAACGCTTGGTCATGCCGCTTCATTTTTTTATGCTTAGGGTGTGAGAATGTGTTGCACTATCTCGTTTCTTTTGGCAACACGGGTTTCTGGTTCTGGCTGAAGCCTCTAAGAGAAGGTACTTGAGGGGAGGGGTGAGTGTTTCTTACTTGTCCTGTAGATTTGTTATAACAGCTTTAATGCATATCACCAACTATCTAACCAGAGCCGTGTCCAGGACTTTTAAAATGGAGTGGCCCATGTGGGGCACTTGTTTATGCTTGGGTGGCACCAATGGTTATGCTTATTTATTTATTTACACAAATCGTTTATTTATTTATTTATTTATTTACATTCTAGTGAATTTTGGAGTTTCACATTGCACAATCACCATTTTTTTCTATTCATCTTCTAGTTTTGTGGTGGTTAGCAAGTCACTTCTTGTTGCATTACTGCCACCAACTGGAGTTAAATGGGACTGTAAATACTATTTATGTGAATATGAAAAAATAATAAATAATATTATTACTACAGAAATGTTCTGTAGGCCTGGGCTAGAAGACGATGTTAAAGGTGCATGCTACCACACACTATTTTTGGAGTTTACAACTCAAGCCTTTTGTCGACAATGTAAAGTCAATTTAAACTGGAACTTAGTAGGGTGGCACCTGGGGGTGGCCAATCAGATTCTAAGAGTGGCATGTGCCACCCCAGGCCACTCTCTGGACACGGCCCTGCACAGCCCAGTGAGATAATAGGTTATGTTTCCACTAGATACATTTTTGACATTTATTTGCACACAAAAAAAATCTTTGTTGAATTTACAAAAATGTGCCGCTTGAAACATTCCTGACAACACCAACATCTTTAAGCTTGAATCTGATGTTTATGTGATTCAAAACTTGAAGCTCAGCCTGTCTTATAAACAGATATGAGTTGAAATATTTCAGTAAAATAACTAAACTCTCTTTTTTTAAATGAGAACTATTTTTGTTTGTTGTGCCTGTAAAATAACTGAAAACAAATCTGAAACAAGCTTTTTTTATATACAGCTGGGAAAAATAGTTGATTTATTTGTCAAGTAGTTTCTTGGCAGCTTGAGTTTCTAAACAAAAATCTGAGAAACACCGTCTGGTTTTTACTTTCTGTCATAAATAATTCTTGGCTCAGGGTCTGGTGTGATGGGAATGCAGTTCCTAGATAGGGATGCATCACTTTCCAGAAAGTTCAGGGCCCTCGGGACTGGAGGCATTAGGAGACATTTGTGAGGATCAGAGGCATTTTCAAGTTTACAAAACCAGACAAAAATGTTTTTACTCTGCATGAAATTAATTTCACTCAAACAAATAATGATGGTAAAATCTATTTCGCATTCAGTTAGGATATTTTTTTTTGTTGGCGGGATGACGTTGAAGGTGAAAAGTTCTGAATGTCAGTCATTGCTGTTAGTCTATTATCAATCAATCAAAATCAAAGATACTTTATTAATCCCAGAGGGAAATTAGAGTTTCAGTACACACAATTCAGAGATCAGACATACATGGGCAAGGCACATGACAAGAATTGGTGACTGTGGTCATTCGCAACCCTGAGTCGCGCTACCTTAGTAGAGATCAGAGGGTTACATGAGGATTGGTTCAGGTGGAGGGAAAAAAGGCACTTCAGAGTTACCCTCCACCAGGAGGGCAGCTTTGCTCTTCAAAAAACACCTCAGACAGGGGTCCTGCCGGAGGAGCTGGTGGAGGTGGCCGGGGAGAGGACGGTCTGGAGCTCCCTAGTTGGGATGCTGCCCCAGCAACCCGGACCTGGATAAGCGGAGGAAGATGACGACGATAAACAGTCCTCATTTGTGATGTCACATTTAAAGAAATCAGAGTTCCTTGCAGGAGAGCTGATGCTGCTGGAGGAGCAGTGGCTCTACTCTGAGCACCTCCCAGATATCTTAGCTTCTCAGCTTATAACAGCCCGAGGGGTGGTTGGGTGGGCGTGGCCAGCTTCAGCTCGTTTTCTTAAAGTGACAGAACAGTGGTTAAGCCCTTTAAGCGGTGGACCTCACGGGTCGTTCCTTCGGGTCCTTGGGAGATAAGAGAGGGCCTAGCCCCCTTTATAAACCAGAATAGGACCTGTGGTAGGCGGGCGTTTAATGAAAGCTCTTCTGCGATTGGCTAATTTGAGAATGGTTTCTGGCAGCCTTTAAGGGCGGAGCTTATACGAAAAAGAACCCTCTCAAGAATGAAACAGCTGAGATCACTTTATGTGAGAGGGATTTAGTACAAAGAATTTTGTAAACCATAGAACTGTTCTAACTAAAGAAAAAAGTCTTAATATGTCTCCTTTAAAATCTGTAATTTAAAAAATATATGTTTTCAAATATTGATTCATCAGTGATAGTTCTTTATCTTTTGCAAGCAGCTACATTTTAGTTAAGTTTTTTAAAAAACATATACTTCCCAAAAACTATTTTAACAATCTTTGTTTGACATGAATTAAATATCTAAGCAACAAAAGTCGTACAACAAATACAATCTGCTAATAAATCAAGATTTCATGCAAAGTTTGAATAATTAAAAATAAAACGGTAATAAGACACCTAATAAAATCAGTGTTTGTCAGTGTCTTACCTGTAGAAGATGGTTCAGTTGCCAGAGTTGTGAATTCAAGTTTGAGTATTATTATTATTGTTGGTGCCATTTTCCTTTATTATAGTTTCCTTAGAAAATTTTAGTAAGTTTTTTCCTTTACAGTATTTTAAAGGGACATTATGGAAGTTTGACAGCCAAAACATGTATAGAAATAATAAAAGTCTTCTTCATACATTCTCCTGCAATGCCCTGGTCCTGTAGAATGAGCCCTGGCATTTTTACTGTGATTGCCTGTTTTTCTGTAAAATCACAGAAAAAGAGAGATGCTCGGGTCGAGCAGGCTGCTTCATGCGCGTTCACGCTCAGGCATCGCCCGTAGCATTTGCTATCCGTAGCTTTAGCAGCAGAGAGAGAGGCAGTGCCACTTTGTCGCTGTTCCTAACGCCTAGTGACAAAGCTAGCTACATTTCTGAGGACCCTTAGCTACTTTCTGTAGAACTTTCTTCCAGATATTTCCTGCAAATTAGCAACAAAATAGCCATTTTCACTCCGAACCGTTCTTTGAACGTTGTTTCAGCTGTCATCAAGGATATAAATGTTACAGATACTGTGAATGTTACTAGAGTGTAGCTCACCTTGTAAGATGTTTGACTCTCAAGCAGAAGACCTGGGTGAACATAGTTCATTTAGAGTTTCTTTTTTACATTAATGGAATATTTTTTTACAGTAAGATGCCCAAATTTTTATTTGAGACTCGCCGAACGGCATTGAATTCACAGATAAAAAAGATGTGGGTTCAACTTTCATTTTGGAACAATTTTTCAAGCAAGGGAAGGGAATGATCTGAGCATGCAGGAGGACTGACCCATCTTAAACCTTTGTCGGCTGTGCTGAAGAGAAAGGTACAGAACCAAATTATTTAATTAATTAGCTGCGCGTTCTCCTGTCCTCTGTCCTCCGGGCCACACACACACACACACATATGGGACTGTCTCAGCTGTTATTTTCGTTAAGGAGTGTGCACGTACAGCATGCGCTCCTCGTGCACGAGCCTACTATTTAAGCTGCCGTTACGCTTTTGGCCTGAGGGGGCAATCACAAGCATAAAAATTCAAAAGTCCGTAAAGTTCCTTTAAATAAATAGTTTTGGCTTATAAAAAGAATCTTCCACCTGGATTTATGATTTACAAGATTTATTATAATTTATCTGTGTTATGTAACATGCACGCATCAGTAAGCCTTTTTATACAAGTGAAAAATGTCTGTCTCTCCAACTCTCTCCCCTTCTGCCATCTGGTCTCAGAACTGCTGCGTCGCATGATTGTTCTGACTTGTCACATCTGATCACATCGATACATTCAGCTGAATACAAATCCACCCAATCCCTGCTTGATTCCTGTGATAAAGTTTTTTTTTTTTTTTCACGATAAAACGTCACGATGGAGGAGTCAAACAGGAGTCACAGCCCCATGTTTTATTCATCGTTGCTTTGTTGCCTGAATGCGTTTGCGCTCATATCACTGTTATTTTCTGAGAACTCAGCATTTCACGCCAGTCGGTCTTTTGTCCTTCACCATCTGCTGGTTTCACGGCTGGAGGATGATGAGATGGTCACCGGGGAGGAGTGGCTCCTGGCTTGCCTGCGAGGCTATGTAACCAGACAGAGCCTCCAGACGTAGTCCTTTAGGCTGTCGCGACACCTGAAACTCTCAGGGACTGTCATCTTTTGGAGTAGACTGAGAATTCATGACAATATTCACACAATGCTCAGTTCTGATTCTCACTGAGATCTGAGTTTTAAACTCATCAGACCCACGTGGAACAGCCTTGTGGGTAAACAAAGAAATTGCTCTAGTTAAAGAGCAAGTCACCCCCTGCCAGATTCTCACTCAACTCCCACTTCCTGTTTGAAAAATGCAACAAATGCTGTTGCCTAGCAGACTAAGAGGGCGGAGCCACTAACAAATACACACACTCAAGACATTGTGACATCATAATGTACCATCTAACATCATAATGTACCTCTTAGCTAATAGCGATGGCAGATTTAAATTCAAATGCAGTGCTGAGTTTTTCTCTGACGACGGTGCATCGCTGACAGTTTTAGGCAGATTATTTAAATTTTAACTAAGATTAACTTAAGTGCCAAATTATTGACTGAACGTGTCTACAGAGCAATTAGACACTCGTTTATATAGTTTATCAACAAAAAAAGTTGATTTGAGGGTGACTTGCTCTTTAAGAAGTAGCTCAACCAAAAACACAAGACTCTCATTTTTCTGATCCACCAGCAGCTGACTGCTGAGGTGGTTCAGGCACGTGGTTTTGACACCTTCTCCTCTTGGAGGTGTTTCAAACACGTCCTCCTGGGAGGAGACCCTGGGGTAGACCCAGAACTTGCTTAGGATCCCCCAGGAGGAGTTGGGGATTGTCTGGGTTTCTCTACTTGACCTGCTGCCGCCTCAGCGTGACCCCGGATAAATGGCTGAAAATGGATGGATGGATGGAATTCTGTAGCTATTGTTTGGATAGAAGTCCGAAGTGAGTGTGGCACTATAAAAATTAAATCTCCTCCTTCTGTCTCCAATTTGTTGACTAAAATTGAGCCTTGAGTGATGGAAAAAAGCAGAGCTGTAGAAAATCATGATTTTAGATGTTTTAGAATATAAAGTTTTGTAAATCTGATGCATAATTGCAAGTTTAACTTTAAAAGAAGAGAAATCGCTAAGATAACTGTCCTTTTTGGAAAAACTGTAATAATGAAGTGCATGAATAAATACATTTTTATAATCAGTACTTAGGGTTAGGCATCATAACTTTTTGAAAATGTCTTCAACATTTTAATCTTTTTATTCTAATTGGATCCAATATTTTTTTTTTACATTTTGCCTCATCAGATAGCTGGTCATTGATGACAGATTTTCCTTTTCAACTTTAGCCATAAAACATGTTCCAATTCAAAGAAAGCAACCAAAAACTCCGTAAGATTGAAATGAATGCAACACAAGGTAATATTACACCACTGTTACCTGGAATTACCTGGAGGATCAGCTCCACGTTTGATAAATTGAGATGTGTTTGTGTGCAAACTCATTACGTGTGGTGAGGTTTGCTGCTTGGTACATATATTGAATGAAATGTTACTGTAGAAATGTGTGTGCGTGTGTGGTTGTGTGTGTGCGTGCATGCACGTGCGCATGCGTGGGTGGGTGTTGGCACAAATAGGGGAATCTGTTGCTTTAGTGGATGTTGGTTCTGTGTGTGTATGTGCTCTTCTTTTGATATGTGTCTATATATTGTGTGTGTGTGTGTGTGTGTGTGTGTGTGTGTGTGTGTGTGTGTGTGTGTGTGTGTGCGCGCGCGCCCCTTCTGCTTACTATCTCCTGCAGCCAGGAGGACACTTAACATCTGTAGAGGGACCCAGGAACATTGTGATAAAAGCCTCCAAGGAGAGAGCGAACACCGGGCGAGTGTGTGTGTCAGTGTGTAGCCGTCCGTAAATTACAGAGAGGAGGTTTTGTGTGAGTTCATGTTAGTGGGGGAGGGCGAGGGACTCTTTTAGAGATAGAGATAGATCGACAAAAGAGGAGGGCAAAAGGGAGGAGGTGAAAAATAAAAGCATGTTGCTGCAGAATGAGTAGTTGTGTTTTTTTTCTTGGAACCAAACTGCTAACCTCTAGCGCCGTCAGCGCATTAAATGGATGTGAGCCAGCAGGCATGTAAATGGATGGAGAAGATGAAAGGCACCGGATGAAGAGGTGAAACGTAAAGGAGGAGAGGAGAAGGTGAGCAGGAGGCAGCCAAGAACAGCTGCAGAAACTGGGAGGGGTGGAGAGAGAGACAAGATGACCCCTGTGGAGCCTCAAGTCCCACATCAATTATAGAAGTGTGTGTGTGTGTGTGTAGTTGGGGGTGGGGGGTGGCAAGAAGAAGATAACACTTATAGCAGGAAAATAGTGTGTCAGATGTTTAGGTCATGTCCGTCTGATTCTCCACGCTGACACACAAATGCTCCATCAGTTTCCCTCCTCAGGCCAGCAAGAAACTGTAGTTAGGAATTTTGAAACGTACGGGAGCAAATGTGACTGATGCACCTCATCTAATCTATCATAAGATGTGTCGGACACTGGGGTGAAGAGATGGGCGGAGCTGTCAGCTGACCACTATGGTGATGAGATGGCTTTATTGGTGGAGGAGGATGCTGGTCTGACCTGACAGGCTCAAACATATTGAGAGGCAGAGTCTCCTGTCAGAAAAAGTTTCAATTCCCACCTCCAACCGAACTTCCAAAATGTTCCGGGGGAGGCGGGGCACACTGATTCCGAGTGGGCCGCGTTCCGTGTCTCTAATGTCGAGACGGCACACTAGAGCTGCGGCCGCAGGGTCGTCAGTGCCTGCCGTGGTGGCAATCCCCGAACCCGCTGGTGGACACCGACAATCAGGGATGCTGTCAGGGATTTTGGCCTGTGGGACTCCATAGGCAGCTGATAGGTACCAGCAGGCCAAGCGGAATGCGGCAAAAACCCGGGCATGGAAGGAGTTTGGTGAGACCGTGGAGCAAGACGTCCGTACGGCTTTGAGGAGATTCTGGTCCACCATCCGGCACCTCAGGAGGGTAAAGCAGTGCACTACAGAGTAGAAAGGGATCTTGGACCGCAGAGTGTGTTCCAACTACAGGGGACCACACTCCTGAGCCTCCTGGTAAAGTCTGTTCAGGGGTTCTGGAGAGGAGGGTCAGACGGATTGTCGAACTTCGGATTCGGGAGGAGCAATGTGGTTTTCATCCTGGTCGTGGAACACTGGACCAGCTCTATACCCTTAGGGGGATCCTGGAGGGTGCGTGGGAGTTCGTCCAACCAGTCTACATGTGTTTTTTGGATTTGGAGAAGGTGTTCGACCACTCACCTTTGGGGGCCCTGTGGGGGGTACTCCAGGAGTATGGGTACCAGGCCCTTTGATACGGGCTGTTAGGTCCCTGTATGACCGGTGTCAGAGCTTGGTCTGCATTGCCGGCAGTAAGTCGTGCTCATTTCTGGTGAGAGTTGAACTCTGCCAAGGCTGCCCTTTGTCACAGATTCTGTTCATAACTTTTATGGACAGGATTTCTAGGCGCACCCAAGGTGTGGAGGGGATCTGTTTTGGTGGCCTGAGGATTGAGTCTTTGCTTTTTGCAGATGACATGGTCCTGTTGGCTTCATCAGAACGTGATCTCCGGCTCTCACTTGAGCACTTCGCAGCTGAGTGTGAAGGAGCTGGGACGAGAATCAGCTCCTCTAAATCCAAGACCATGGTCTTGAGTCGGAAAAGAGTCAAATGCCTTGTCCGGGTCAGGGATGATGTCCTGCCCCAAGTGGAGGAGTTTAAGTGTCTGCAGTGATGCGGCATTGTACCGGTCTGTCGTGGTGAAGATAGAGCTGAGCTGGAAGGCAAAGCTCTCGATTTAACGGTCTATCTACGTTCCTACCCTCACCTATAGTCAAGAACTTTGGTTAGTGACCGAAAGAATGAGATCGCGGATAGAAGCGGCCAAAATGAGTTTTCTCCGAAGAGTGTCTGGGCTCTCCCTTAGAGATAGGGTGAAAAGCTTGGTAATCCGGGAGGGGCTCTGAGTAGACCCGCTGCTCCTCCACATCGAGAGGAGCCAGTTGAGGTGTCTCGGGCATCTAGTTAGGATGCCTCATGGAAGCCTTTCTGGTGAGGTTTTCCAGGCACATACAACCGGGAGGAGACCCAAAGGTAGACCCAGGACATGCTGGAGAAACTATGTCTCTCAGCTGGCCAGGGAACATCAGAAATCCCCCAGAGGAGCTGGCTTAAGGTTGGTTTATGCTTGACGCGTCCGCGAGGTCCGCACGGCTCCGCACGGAAAAGTTGCGTCATTTTGCGTCATTTTAACAACCACGCCCCTCCACCGCGTCTCTGCACGGCCCAAGATTTCCGCAACGCGCACCTCGGAAAATTTCTAACCACGCGGACGGTCGGACGCGGAAAAACATGGCGGACCGGCATGGCAGAGGTTGGTAAATACAGACATTTGTATGATTCAGCTCTCAGAGATCACCGTGATCAACATGTTGTTAATAATTCTTGGAGAGAAATAGCTCGCACTGTCGGAAAAGACGAGAACGCTGTTAAAAATGCTGAAATACCATGTTGTAAACAGTAATTTCTACTTCTACTATGGTGTAGTGTTGGATGCATGCCGTAGAGCTCCATGCTGCCCCGTTCAGTTTGGGAGAATATTGGCTCACCGCAGAGACGAGCCGCACAAACCATAAACGCTGCGAGTTGTGAAGCGCGTTCCAGCCGCGAGCCGCATCACCGCGCGGAAAGTGAATGCGTCAAGCATAAACCAAGTTTTAAGTGACTGGGGAGAGGGAAGTGTGGGCCTCCCTTCTTAGGCTACTGCCCCTGTGACCTGCCCCTGAATTAGCGGCCGAAAATGGATGGATGGATGAATCATTAGCTGTTTTATCTTGATTGTCAAGGCCTCAATCAGAGTGACCTCAGTAATGAGAGATGCACACCGCGCTGCTCACGGCAGACCTGACGGGGCATAAAACGAGCTTTAGAGCAACATGTGACTGTAGCATGACAGCTTTAAAGATCCAAACCAGTTGTCTGTGGTTTATATTAAACATGCCTGAAGATTACTGGTCCAGTTAAGGATTTACAACATTTCTGTGTTCAAATCATTTAGTAAAGAATTGTAGGGTTTGGTAAATTGAGTGCTTTAAGAGCTCAGTATATATATTTATTACTTCTACTTATGACCAATAAACTGTGATACTCTATCTAAAGCCTAGTCCACATGTAGCCAGGTTTTTTTTTAAACGAATATCCGCCCCTCCAAAAACTTGCATCCACACCACCTCGTTTAAAAAAAAAAACTCTGTCCACACGTACCCGGATAAATACGTTGTTAAGGACATGCCAGACCTGTAGGCGGCAGTACTTCCCCCGTTCTTAACCTCGTCCTTCGTCTGTGGTCTTCCGCAAGGAGCAGTAATTCCGCTTGCAAAAACAAACGAGCAGAAAGCGCTTGGACAATTGATAAAGCGAGCGCAGCTCTGAGGGCATCCATGCTGTCGGCTAGTGTAAACACAGGTCGCACACGTGATGTCAGCATTTTTTTGTTGCGGAAAGTGACGTTGCGGACCTTAAAACTCCGGTTTTGTCTGTCCACACGCAGACACCCAAAACGGAGAAAACGCAGATCTTCACTTTGGCGGGAGTTTTTAAAAACATCCGTTTTCATGTGGATGACAGGCCAAAATGTAGAAAAATATCTACGTTTTGGCAGATCCCTGGCTACGTGTGGACAGGGCCTCAATTTAGAAGATCAACCCTGCTTGGTCTTTACGGTGTTCATCAGAAGATTCTAGGATTCTTTGTTTATCAGGGGATTGTACACACTTCGTTTTGAGTCAGAAAACAGTCAGGTATATAAAATAAGGATTTGTTTTACCAACAATTAAAACATGACAAGTTAACTAAGCAGTTACTGTGATGGATGGAACTACATGTGATGATGTATGAAATCTATGTGTGAATGCGATGTTAGTCAGAACTTCCGGATCTAGGAGAGCTGAGTTCTGGATGCAAAGGAATTTGGTTTGCATTAAGCTATGAAGTTGATTATTATCAAAAGCACATCAACGCTATTTGTGTGTCTACTTCACCCGTTTTCGGAGACCCTCTTGGTGGATCCGTAGGTCAGGGAGGTCGGATGACCTCTGGCACCGAAGGGCTGTAGAATACTGTGGCACCAACCCTTAAGTCCAGAGATGTCTCGGGTCACGACAGATGAATGGAACCGCGTGTCTGAGACTCTGAAGGAGTCTAAACAATATCAGCTTGTTCTGCAGGAACCGTTTTCTTTATCAGCTTTGCAGGTGCAAAAAGATTTTGACGAGGTGTTAAAAGCTTTGATGGTTAAAGAGGGTTTTGCTTCAGGTGGCCGGTCTGAAGCTTTCTCCAGAACTCAGGAACCCCCAGCGTAATCTGGTTTTAACGTTCTCATGTTATGATTGGTGTAGCCAACCAGAGGTTGACAAGTTTAGGAGTGTTACCAAGGCAACTCAGACACACGCCTTCTTTGATACCGGATGCTCTGATCTGGGTAAAGGACTATCTATGTGTCATGAGTTTAACTTAACCTTACTTTGTTCTTGTGTGAGTGCAAATGGTGATGACCTCGTCATATCAACATGCTGAAACATATTTCAATCACTGTAATCATAACATGACATTCATTTCAAACTTCAATCATTGAGCACAGATTAATGAAACATTTCATTATATTATAATTATTATAAGTAGCAAAAAACAAACATTTATTTAATGATTATCTAGCTTATAAATTGTAGAAGTTCATATCAGATTTAGGAACTCATTCTTTGACTTAGCAACTAATCCGGGCTGTGAGTGTTCCTTATATGGAGGCATGAAGAATCCCGAAAGACCTTGAGGAGAGAATGTTATTGTTGACATTTCGTTATCTGTGTTCAGAGCTGCAGGCTCTGAGCTCCAGCTGGCGGGATGGAGGCATGCTGATACAGAGGGGACACATGCAGTCTCGTGTCTCCTTTTTGACCAGATGTTGAACAGTCAACTGTACCTAAAAACTAGGGATGAGCCGAATACTCGTTTCAGACGAGTATCCGGTACGGATAAAGCATTTTTGACAAATACGAGCATGAAACGAGTAAAACGAGTCAATATCTGCAATCGTGCTGAAGGAAAATCTTCATTGGGTAACTGACGCTCACGCTCTGTGATTGGCCAGTCACATAGAGCGCCCGCCCCTCCCTACACACAAAACTCTCTAGCCGGCCGGGAGCTTGGTCCGTCTGGCTCATCCACGCACACACACAGACAGTAACGGATCTCGCTGTGTTTGCTTCACTGTTTCTCACGTTTCTTCAGTTTTCCCTAGGTTTTCTTCAGCTCTCCTCTTTTTCGGTTGAATATTTAAAGTTACTTTTTTCGTAACTGACATGGTGCATTTGACAAGACAGAGCTGACGTGCTGTTGTCTCTACCTCCGCTCCGGTCGGGTTTTTTATTTTTTTGATCTCTCTCTCTCTCTCTCTCTCTCTCTCTCTCTCTCTCTCTCTCTCTCTCTCTCTCTCTCTATCTCTATCTCTCTCTATCTCTCTATCTCTCTCTATCTCTCTATCTCTCTCTCTCTCTATCTCTCTCTCTCTCTATCTCTCTCTCTCTATCTCTCTATCTCTCTCTCACACACACACACATTAATCAACATAGTTTTGTTTAACTTTGTGTGGGAAAATGCCAAGAACGTTAAGAAAAAATCTGTTTAATCAAATTAAAATTAAACAATATATATAAAGTTGTGTCTGGTTCTAGCTTTTCATATTTCCTAGTTCCTACTGCATGAGTTCAGATGTATTAATCCATGCACTTAAATATTAATGTTCTGATTTTATTGAAACACTTGTTCTGTAATAGTTCCTTTACTATTGTGATCAAAAATATTTAATCTCAATTCTGAGGCTGCTCTGTAAATAGTTTTCAAATAAACAATACACCTATAAACTTCTGATCATTCCATATCAATTTCAGACTTAAAATAATACATTGATGTAAACCATGTCCACTTCCGGTTAAACCACGCCCACTTCCGGGTTATGCCACGCCCATTCCGAGTACAGATACAGATAATTTGGTTGGTTGAACAGATACAGATACAGATACAGATAGTGGTGTGCTCGCTCATCCCTACTAAAAACTGACCATTGCTGGACGTTACAGAATTATTTTGATTTGATTGCTTTGAATTTGTTGCCAAATATTTTTGTATTTCAATTTTTGATTTTAGGCCAAGAAACGTATCAGATTTGGCTGATTTAGCGCATCATTCCATGTTTTACAGACCTGCAGGTTCTTGAAAGAGTTGAAAAAGAAATTTCTGACAATTTAACATTCGAATTTCTTTGCATGAATCTGAAGGACATTTTTTTTACATAAAATGTGGACCGATGTTTACAAACGTTTACAAAACTCAGAGAGGTTTTTAAAAGGTGCTTTACTTGGTTCTTTTTTTAACACAGAAAGGAGTTGTTTTACCTTTTTATTAGAGTGGAGGGTAGTGCAGTGGTGGTCGAAACATCAGCAAAACAAGGTAAAACATCTCTAAACCTAAAAGAACCAAGTAAAGCACTTAGGAAAAATGCACAGAATGAACACACAAGAGGTTTAAAAAGGTGTTAAGATGACATTTTCATACCAAAAATAAGCAATACGAATAATTCTGAGTGAGTATTCTTTAAATGGTTCTGTCACTAATTTTACATTTTACAGTTCAAGTTCAACAAACAACTTGGATGTGCATTAAAGCATAGCCTTTTAGTACCAGAATGTGTGTGAGCATGAAGATGAAAAGATGTCATATTACTGAGCAAAAATAGCATTCTGATTTACTTATTTTAATAAGTTGTTTGTACAGGAAATAGGATATAAATTCCAGCTGGACTGAAGTCCAGTTTTGGGAGCCAAGTGGTTCAGCTCCTGATGTCATCATTCATGTTTCTCCACTCATGCCTGATTGGTCATATGAAGCATCGCTGTCAGCAGTTAAAGAGCCAGAATGGTGCTCCTCACTCATAAGCATGGACGTAATTTTGGGGGGCGGACAGGGGGGACATGCCCCCCCCCCCCCCACACACACACACAAACACATAATTTTTCAAACAACCGTTTGTGTTGAAGCCTGTTTCCCATTAGAGCATACTGTAAAGATACCCCCCCCCCCACTTCTAAAGTGAAAATTACATCCATGCTCATAAAGAATACTGAGCAACACAGAAGGCGAAATAGTCAAGAGTGTTTGAGCTAAGGAAAGCTGAGGTGAAACTGGGCCAGATGTTTGCACGCGTGAGTCCAGCACGCGGTTGTTTTGATGCGTTTTCATCTTTGCACCTTTGCTGACGAGCTGTCAGCCCACCACTCTCTAACAGCTTCCACGGCACACACTCTGCACGGGAGGTCAGTACGAAATGTCAAGTGTGACGGATGCTCCCTTTCACAGGACTCCCAACCTTTGACCTGTTACGTAATAGGTTCGGGTCACAATGGAATTCAAATGACATTTAAAGTCCACCCAGAGCCATTGTAAACGCTTCTCATCACGGAACAATTGCTTTCTTGGTCCAATAATCTCAAATAGAGATCAGTACACAGATTTGGGCGATTCATCAAGTCCGCTCATGAATATTGAGGACTGATCAGGCAGAGGACCATCGTTCCTTTCATATTCATGCAGCAAGATTGAGAAATAGCGGAGAGGAGGTCATTTGAATTTCAATGGCATGTCAGACGTAGGAAAATCTGAGAATTAAAATTTCGGATGAAACCGTTCCCAATAAACTGATTTGACAGTTCATCTGGATTTTAGAGAATATATTTCCAACCATCTACGGAAACCATCAGTGACCTGTCACAAACGCAGACTGATCCTTCACCTTTCCACCGCCCACTCTCGGATCGCTCACTGGTTCGAAGATGATTAGTTTGTGTGTGTGTGTGTGTGTGTGTGTGTGTGTGTGTGTGTACAGTATGAATCTCCATCTGGAGTGACAGGAAATCATTGAGTAAGTGCAGCTGTTTGTGCTCTGAACTTGGATGCAGCGGAAGTATATAATCACTCCATGGATGACCTTCAGCGTTTAGGACACCTAACGTTTGACCGCTCATACCTGCACACGTTTACATACAAGTTCACTGGAACATGTTTCATGCACTCATATGTTGAATCCATCAACATATATACCGGACAATTCATGTCCATAGGCTAGGGTGACCATATTTCTATTTCCAAAAAAGAGGACAGGGGATCTGTGCCTGTGACGTCACACTAAGGCAACGCCACACAAACCACGTTGGGACCCATTTTTTGTAAGAACTAAATTAATATCAGATTCTGCCAATAAAAGCGCTCTAAAACAATTCATATGTAAATATTTAGCATATTTATTGCAAAATCTCATTTTTCTGCTTTAGTGCTGCAACAAGGTTTTATTAACAAGAAATTATTATACCTTTTGTTTTACTACAGCATCGGTACGCTTCCTGTGCACAGATTATTAAGGATGCTTGTTTCAGCTGTGAGATTAGACTTTCAGAGAATCCACAAATAGTGGCTTTCAAATGGTTTTGTTACTTTTTGCAAGTTTAGAAAAGAAGCAGATGAGACAGCATGTCTGATAATTTTGTTTTTCATCATGTTATTAGAACATGTCAGTGATGTCTGAGGGTTTTTTACAAACACTGTATAACTAATACTCCTGGACAGGGTATGGAATACACAGAGGCTTCTGGGGGCTCAATTATAGGGGTGGGGGGTGTTCTGTTTAGCCTTGGCCCCCAAAATGCCTTGAAACGGCTCTGGGTGTGTGACTGAGTTTTGGAGGTGATCTGAATTGTATCAGATGTATAAATATTACATGTGTATAACTTGTTTTATACAGGTAAAAACGTGTAGAGGAGATAAATCTACCTACATTTTACTTTTCAACACTTTGTTTTGTTTTCTTGTTTTTATTTAACTATTTTCCTGTCCTGTCTGTCTCTCATCTTCCTGCATCTCCTCTAAACTCTCTAGAAAAACTGCTGCATGGATTTTTACTTTTTCACCTCATCAGTTACTTTTGAGCAGATCAAAGGGATCTCCTGACCGCAAAGCGTGGTGCGCGTTTCGATGCTGCGTCAGTGAGGTGAAATCACCGCAGCGCAGGTGATGAGCTCCGCAGTAGCAGAGCGCTTCAGGCACAAATAAGACAGAAAGTAGAGAACATGTGCGGACATGCACGATCGTGTGTTCATTATAGTTTTTGCGTCTTGAGAATGGACCGTGCGCTGGACGCAGCTGCCTGGAGCGCACCAACAAACAGCGATCTGCCCTCTCCCTTCAAAAGAACCTCTGGTACCTGAGAGTCCATAAATGATGTAATATAGGTAGAAACATTTTTTCCGGCTCTCCCTGGATGTGTAGGATATCCAGCTCCCTCATAATTCGATCCCTGCTCTAGGATGAAAAACCGGACATTTTCATCAATACAAGAACCCACCCAGATTCCCCAGACAGAGAGTGAAAAGTGGACATGTCCGGGGAAAAGAGGACATATGGTAACCCTACCATAGGCTCCAATTATACGTTTTTGTGCCAAAATGGGAGGTGGCCACCACCGCCATTTTGACCGTGTCAAAGGTTCCGTCAAGCCCAAACAATTCCATAAAAGGGAAAAGAGGTGGAGCTGAGGGTGGGGCTGTAAGGCTGGGATCAAATGACGACACCCGTCAAACTGAAGGGATGTTGCTACAAGCTAACGCGGAGGTGGGAGCTAAGCTAACGGAGGTAGCTACCTAGCTACAACTGGACTTGACTGAGCATAACCCCAGAGCTTCTGAGTCAGAGATGCGCCGAGCTGCCGCTGGGTAAAACCCGGTGGAGCATAGAGGTCTCCTGATAGCTCCACAAGCCGGCAGCCGCACAGCAGACAGGCGTAATGCCAAAAAAACAGTAGTGGGCTCATAAAACAAACAAAAAATATATTGAAAAGATGCATAATGCATCAATGAGGAATGACATCCTGTGGACATTTTTGGTTACTGTACTGTTACTTTTAAAACACAAAGGACATTTTTTCCCATGCCAAGTTTTATGGTTGGTACTAGTTACGGATCAGCACTAGAAGATTCGAGTCATACACAGTAAGCTGGTAAGTAGATAAATACATTCCACTGTAATATCAAGTTGTTGGTAATTGTAAAAGTAGCTTGAGATTTTTTTAGGGCCAGCTATTTGTTTCTAATTCACCGTTAGCTAATCGTTAGCCTCTAGCCTTCTTTTCACAGAATTAGAGTCAAACAAATAGAAACCGGGGGTCCTTCTCAATGTCAAGGCGCCTTGCGAAGCGATGTCTTGTGAGGCCAGGCGTCTTGCTTACGAGGACACTGTCCTTCCTTGGTCAAAGAAAACGGCTAAATAGAACAGACTTGCATTACGTGACCGCGGCTTCCACGGCGATCAGGTAATGCCACGTGACACGGGAGATAGTTATATTTTATACGTATTAGTTTCAATATAAATACATAACGAGCCTTTTACTTTTTAAATTGTGTAAATGTTTGTTAAATTAAATACACAAGCGAGTTACTACCCGCTAGCACCGAAGCTGCAACTGCTAAGCAACTAACCAACCATAGAAAACTTCTTTGGATCTAAAAAAAAACATTTTAAATTAGTTGACTTACTTTTAATCTTGACTTTTGCCCCCATTGCCGGCTTCTGATCCACCATCCTTTTGAAATTACAGCGTTGTATTCTGGGAATTTTTTTTTACCAAGGCTATGGCTACAAGACACTTACCGTGTATCCTTGCTCAGCTTGCTGAACGGCTACCAAATGGAGAACACATGCCTCGGTAGAACACGAACACTGGAACAAGTCTTGGCGGACGTATCTCCTAGGCAACCGGGGCGGGGCCAAGACATCAAGACAAGGTTCCTTGGCATTGAGAAACACCCCGTGGCTTCTTAGGGCCTTGATATACTTGCTGTTCAACGACGCGAACGCATGTTTAAAATGGCTGCCACTCTCTCTTTCTGGTCTGAGTTCTCTTTTGCGCCCCTTGTGGAACACTCCAGTGCTACATGCAGTGCAATGCAGCATAGCAGCAAGTATGTGATCAAAGCTGCAGCCTGCTGTCTGCGCCACGCAAGGTCAAACAGTAAGTATATTCCGGCCCTTAGAGGTAAAATAAAAAACTTCTGGGTCATTCTGGTTTATTGGCTTAACATCTTTACAAAACACTGCTCCAGTTTGCAATTACAGATTCTGGAGCAGCAGCGTTAGCTTGATGCAGACTCAGCAACCTCACAGGCTCAAAGATTACAAACAAAACAACACACACACGAAAAAAAAAGATTACAAAGATGATGTCCCTCTTTGGCTTTTTAGAAAGGAGGAAGACTTGACAACCCCTCAGCCGACTGGAAATCTTTATTGTTATTGGCCCGTGGAGGCCGCAAGCGCCGACGCAGAGGGAGAAGATCTGGCATTCTGGTTCGTCTAAGACGGCGCACTAACCGACCACCATTACCCAGTTTACTACTGGCTAATGTGCAGTCCCTGGAGAACAAGCTGTGCGAGCTTCGGGCTCGGATCTCATTCCAGCGAGAGATGCGGGACTGCAGCGCGATCTGTCTCATAGAAACCTGGCTATCGGACAAAGTACCGGACACCGCAGTACAACTACCGGGGTTCTCCGTGCACCGCGCGGACAGGTCACAGGAGCTTACTGGGAAAAGCAGAGGTGGTGGTGTGTGTTTCATGATCAACAACAGCTGGTGTGATTATGCGAACGTGCACCCGGTCAAATCCTTCTGCTCTCCGGACCTGGAGTACCTGATGATTAAGTGCCGGCCATTTTGGCTACCGAGAGAATTCACAGCGGTGGTTATGACGGCTGTTTACATTCCCCCACAAGCCGACACTGACCGAGCACTCAGAGAACTGTACAGCGCGATCAGCAATGAGGAAACCGCACACCCAGAGGCGGCGTTTATTACGATCGGGGACTTTAATAAGGGTAACCTGAAGAAAGTCTCACCAAAACTACACCAACACATCCGTTTCAATACACGTGGAGACCGGCTACTCGACCACTGTTACACCTCTTTCCGAGATGCGTACAAAGCCCTCCCACGCGCCCCATTCGGCCAGTCAGATCACCGCTCCATCCTGCTTATACCTGCCTACAGACAGAAGCTAAAACGGGAAGCTCCAACCCTGAGGGCGGTGCATCGTTGGTCGGACCAATCGGAGTCTGCGCTGCAGGATTGTTTTGATCGGGCGGACTGGGAAATGTTTCACACGGCTGCTAGAGACATTGATGAGTACACAGACTCAGTCTGCGGTTTATCAGGAAATGCGTGGAAGATGTTGTCCCATCCAGAACAGTTAAATCCTTCCCGAATCAAAAACCCTGGATTAATGGAGGTGTGCGAACGGCGCTGGCGGCGCGGAGCACCGCCTTTGCCTCCGCGAACACATCAGACTACAAACACGCACATTACCAACTCCGGAAGACGATCAAAGCAGCCAAACGTGAGTACAGAGACAGGGTGGAGCAACAGTTTGACAACCCCCGGAGTATGTGGCAGGGACTAAACACAATCACAGACTTTAGAGGGAGAACCAGCACACCGCAGACCACGACCTCTCTGTGTGAGGATCTAAATGCATTCTATGCCAGATTCGACACAGCGAACTCCATGAGACCGGACAGTGAGCGCACCGCGGATGACGTCAGTGCGCACACTGTGTCTGAAGAGGATGTGCGGAGGTGCTTCAGGAGGGTGAACGCACGCAAAGCTACTGGTCCGGACGGGATTCCCGGCCGCGTCCTCAGGTCATGCGTGGGTCAGCTGGCTGGAGTGTTTACACACATCTTCAACCTTTCCCTCTCTCTGTCTGTAGTCCCAGCCTGCTTCAAAATGGCCACCATTGTCCCTGTACCCAAATCATCCACCATCTCCACATTGAATGACTGGCGACCTGTAGCCCTGACCCCCATCGTGAGCAAATGCTTCGAGAAGTTGGTCAGGGACTTCATCTGCTCTGCACTGCCCGATTCACTGGACCCTCTACAGTTTGCATACCGCCACAACAGGTCCACTGATGATGCCATAGCCCTGACACTCCATGCTGCCCTGTCACACCTGGAGAAGAGAGACACGTATGTGAGAATGCTGTTTGTCGATTACAGCTCAGCATTCAACACCATTGTTCCCTCAAAGCTGGACAGGAAACTGCAGGATCTAGGACTGAGCAGCTCCCTCTGCAGCTGGATCCTGAACGTTCTGTCTGACAGATGCCAGGTGGTCAGACTGGGCGGCACCACCTCATCTCCCGTAACACTGAACACTGGTGCACCGCAGGGGTGTGTGCTGAGCCCTCTCCTGTACTCACTCTACACCTACGACTGCACGGCCACGAGAAACTCCAACATCATTGTGAAGTATGCGGACGACACCACAGTGGTAGGTCTGATCACCAACGACGATGAGACGGCCTACAGGGAGGAGATCAGCACCCTGACCCACTGGTGTCAGGACAACAGTCTCACCCTCAACATCACAAAGACAAAGGAGATGATAGTGGACTTCCGGAGGTGCAGAGGAATACACCCCCCCATCACCATCAACGGCGACGCTGTGGAGAGGGTGAGCAGCTTCCGTTTCCTTGGAGTTCACCTGGCAGAGGATCTTACGTGGTCAGTGCACACGGAAAATACAGTGAAGAAGGCACAGCAGCGCCTCTTCTTTCTCAGGAGACTGAAAAGATTTGGCATGAGCCGCCGCATCCTCAGGACCTTCTATCGGTGTGCCATTGAGAGCATCCTCACTGGATGCATCTCCGCCTGGTATGGCAACAGCACCGCTTACAACCGCAAAGCTCTCCAGAGAGTAGTGCGGTGTGCAGAAAGGATTATTGGAGGTGAGCTTCCCTCCAGGACATCTATAAGAAGCGGTGCCTGAGGAAAGCGGGGAGGATCATCAAGGACTCAAGTCACCCCAGCCATAAACTGTTCAGACTACTTCCATCAGAAAGGAGGTTCTGCAGCATCCGGTCCAGAACCAGCAGACTGAGGGACAGCTTTTTCCATCAGGCCATCAGACTGCTGAACACGGCGCAGACACCTCACCCTCACTACTGAAACTCCAACATTACACGCTCCATACTGTACATTAATGCCACTGCTCTGCACATACCAGCCTCTGTATATTTATATCTCTTATTTTATTGTTTACTTTATTCATTTGTATATTTAGATTAGCCATTTTTATATTTTACATGTTTTTACATTACTGTATTTTTACAACGCTGTTGCTGTGAAGCTCGCACACAAGAATTTCACTCGCATGTACTGTACCAGTGTACCTGCACATGTGACGTGACAATAAAAGTGATTTGATTTGATTTGATTTGAAATCTGCTTCAACGTAACCTTCCTTCCAACAATGTAGCTGAGATTTTGGTGGGTTTGTGATGGTTTTACGTAAAATTTTTACATATTATACCTTTAAATGCTTAAGATAGGAATTTGTACAAAAATGCCACTTTACAAAAATGTACTGGGGTTTTATGTTAATCACAAACTTATGAGAAGCTATTATTATAATGGAAAATTATCATTGTAGGCAGTTTTTTCTAACTTGATTAAAATATTGTAAAATAAAAAAAATCTATGATTGTTGAAATAAAGAAAGATAATCAAATCAAATTAAATAACTGATGAGTGCTTATACTGAATTAAGAACTAGTGTGTTGTCCATTAGACAAACCAATGCCTATTGTTTTAAAACCCATGTTCACCCTTAAATGTTTGAAAATACAGAGACACACACACACACACACACACACACACACACACACACACACACACACACACACACACACACACTATTCATTTCCCAGGAGATATATGACTGATCTCTGCAGTTCTCAGAGAAGAGATGTCCAGACCTGCAGCTGAGACCCCCCTGATTATAGTCCACAGATGCAGCAGGGGGCAGTCACGTGTCTTTGGGTGTGTTCCTTTGTGTGGATGGACACATGGAGGTTACAGATATTAGACAGCTGTGTCCCAAAAGAGGCAGGAGGAGGTTGGAGCTGAGAGGATGTAACTAGCAGGGTAACGCCAAACAGGAAAGGAGGAGAGGATCTGCTGATCTGTAAAAAAAAAATCTGAAAAAACACAGTTTAGAGCAGTTTGTTGAAATGTAACCCATTGTATGTGGTGTGGGGGGGGGGGGGGGGGTATCTGAGCCACACCCATGCAAACTCATTTGCCCCATGTTGCACCACAAGACTCCAGGTAATCCGCTCTGAGTTGTGTGGTCTGAAGGGAATAAAGAGTTCAGGAAAAGCCAGAATGAAGGTAAAGTGCACGATGAAATGCTCGACTACTTTTCTATTTACAGTACGCATCATTACAGGTTTGAATTGTACTCGCTGGTGTCAAAGTGCAAGCATTCACAAACAAAGAGTTGTTTGGGGGCACATGGACGTAATTTTCACTTTAGAAGTGTGTGTGTGTGTGTGTGGGGGGGGGGGGGTATCTTTACAGTATGCTCTGATGGGAAACAGGCTCCAACACAAACGGCTGTTTTCCGCTTGGTCCTAGAGCTCAACCAGTGTCAATTTAATATAGCGTAATATTGTTTTTGGATGGTAAAAAGTGCAGGGGTCAAAACTTGACTTTGGAAAAAGTGGAGGGGGACATGTCCCCCCTGTCCCCCCCCAAAAAAATTTACGTCCATGTGTGGGCATACATCTGCACTAAAACACCATTTTCTTCTCAGTACAATGAAAATGGGTCATTTTAAAAGAATCTGACTCGGGTTAGATCCTAGTAGCCTGATGGCTTACAAAAGTAAGAAGACCTGGAAGACAAGAAAACATTTTTTAAAGCTGGCTGGTTTTCAAATTTCATTTTTACTCTCGTCTTTATGACTTCAAGGCAGAAAAATTGCATGTTAAATGTTTTAAATTTCCAAGTTTACTCTTTAAAGAGACAATGTGTAGTTTTTACCAATAATTTCGGGAAATATCCATCCAAATGCTGTTTAAAATGAATGAATTGATGCCCAGTTTTTAAAAAATATTGGTGGCTTTGTAAAATATAAGCATAAAAATCATGTCTAAAATACATGAGAGCAGGTCGAAGTCTCTGGGCGATGCCACAGATGCCATGTTTCCTTCTACGGGAGCCCGTTAGGACAAAATGCATTTATTGATTTGTAACAAATGGTTACAAAACTTTCATTACTTTTAAATGTTGTTGTTTTACACATTTACCTCTTCACTTGTTGCCAGTGATGAAAGGGAGTCTGATGTTCTTGTTATTTTATTAAAGTTTGCACTTTTTGACCCTAATGGGTATCCGTTGGTAAGGTTTTACTCCCAACACAAAAATATTGCTTGCTTGCAACGATTCAGGTATCTACTGTCCCCTATTGCCAGGAAAAATACACACTGTCACTTAAATGTCATTATTATTGTTATTGTTGTTGTTGTTGTTGTTATAATTCACCTTTCCGGGATTCCATTTAAAATAATTTCTTACCAAAAAAGAAACTGAAGGGTCTAAAATGTGATGATTTAGTTTTTATTTTTGTGCAATAATATTTCCAGTAGACTACAAATGGTTTTTTTTTTCATCATTTTTCCAGAGAACAGCGCTCCCTCTTCCTCTGTATTTCTGTACAAAGCCCCAGCTGCTAAAAGTAAATTAATTGGGCCAATGTAATGACCAAAAAAATCAATTTTCTTCAGATCATGCACATCCTCAGACTGGGCGCAGACTCTTCAAGAGCCGTAATGAGAATGGGAGCCCTGATTTGTTTCAACAAATTTTACATCAAACTAATGATCTTTAGCCGCCTGCTTGCAAGCTGGTTGTATAACAACACACCCCAGGAAGGAGACAATAAATATGCAAACTGAATATTTTGTTAGGCATCAGAGCAAAAAGGATGACTCGTTTCTGTTTTCGTTGAAGTTCTTATTAATCTAATTGAGCGAACTGAAACAAAGGAATTAATGTTTGGTTTTGCACCAAGTTCAGTCGTGTGGAGTTGGAAAACAGATGATGTTTTGCTCATCAGGACAGTGGTGTGTGTGTGTGTGTGTGTGTGTGTGTGTGTGTGTGTGTGTGTGTGTGTGTGTGTGTGTGTGTGTGTGTGTGTGTGTGTGTGTGTGTGAGAGTGTGTGTGTGTGAGAGTGTGAGTGTGAGAGTGAGTGAGATGACCTTGACCGACCAGCAGCAGTGAGTCAGGGATGTGGGCTGATGGATTGTTTACAGCTCTGACAGTGATGGACATTTCTCACACCTTATACACCAACAGTCTGCAGCTTACGATGACAAAGTACAAAGAGATGAGGTGTCTTGGCTTTGGACTTGAATTTAAAAGATAAGTATAATGATTGTTTCTTTGATTCTCTGCGGTTTAAATAGCTGTTTCGTGTTGACTGCCACCGCTGAGGTGAGCCAAACCAAATTACTGACCGTCTGACAGGTAATTTGATACTCAGGTGTTTCTATCTGTTAGCGTAGCAATCAGAGCCGAAAGACATTAAAATAGAACTGAAAAAAGAACATAAACTCATTTTAAGAAGAAGGCTGATGTAATACACTGAGAACAAAATCATATTTCAACTATTTACATCCATCCATCCTTTTTCCTCTGCTTGTCCGGAGTCGGGTCTCGGAGGCAGCAGCCCCAGAAGTCAAGAGGCCCAGACTCCCCTCTCCCCGGCAACTTGGGTCAGCTCCTCTGGGTGAATCCCAAGGCGTTCCCTGGCCAGGTGAGAGACATGAGCCCCATTCTCATCTGTACCGGGTCGGGCCGGGTAGCGTAGGTTGTTTACATATCTGGGTGGCCTGGAATTTTCCCGGGCCAACCAAGGCTCATTCTCAGCTCTCTTCTCGAGGGGTCTGCTTCAGGCCGACCAGGGCCAACACACCCACTGCTGACAGCAAATTCACACCTTCCATTAGAACAAGCCTCTGATTGGTGGGTAGAATCAGCCCACATGGGCTTAAGACAAGGATGTGTGGAATCAACCGGGCCAGGCTGGGGCCGACTGGGGCTACCCGGCCCGGGCCGACCCGGTACAGATGGGAATGGCCCAATAGTCCCACCACCGTGTCCTGGGTCTCCCTTTAAGCAGTCCTCCTGGTTGGACGTGCCCGGAAAACTTCACCTCGGAACTATCAACAATGGATCTTTAAAAACTTCAAAAACTTGAACACTATTGAAAAGTGACTAATCAGGCTTTCCAGAATATAAGATTTATTGCCAAGAAGCATAATTAAAATAAAGATATGATCAAACAAACACAAATTTCCACATTAATTTAATCTTGTAGAGAAAAGAAAACTTGTTTCCTCATTGGTTTAATAAAATCCTTTAATTACCACGATAGCTTCAAACATTAAACATCTTTCTCTTCTTAGTTTAATTAAGACTTCAAGTTTAAACTTGTTTAAACATATTGTAATGTTTCTAAGTAAGTGTGTTTGAAGAACTCCTTTGTGATTTTTGATGTCTCGAGCCTCAGTTTAAATCTCTTTTCTGTAAAATTGTAGAATAACAGGTCGGGATGGGTACTTTTGACATTTGAATAGATTCTGTACTAATTCCCGGTCCCTACGAATCGATACCGGTACTAAACGGTACCAATTTTAGATACTTTTGAGTGTTTAATATTTTAATTCTCCTTTATAAGTAAATATATATTTTTCTCAATATATAACCATATTTGATAAATATCACGATAAATAACATACAACTGTTTGTATTTTAACATCGTCCTTGTAGTTTTATAAGCTGATAATTAAACTGAAGCAAACATCTTTACTGTGAACTAAATTTACTGTGTATCTTCATTCCTTTTACCGTCCTTTTTCATTTGATTTTTCCTACTGGGAAGTTAGAATTTCCAAGGAGAAAGCGAACGCACCATTAGCTGATAACAATGGTGGCAATGGAAGCTAATTTATCAAGCTAGCGTTATCTTAAACAGTTTATTTAGCTGCTGGAGCAGATTAAAACGATGATGCCTCACACTTAGATTGTTGTCGCTGGTTTCATCTTCACCCAATCACCCGTCGCATTTAGTAAAGTGAAGCCCAACTTTAGAGCGCGTTCATGTTCTTCCAGTCGGAAATTTGGAGTTCCGAGGAGAAAGCGAACGCACCATTAGCGGAATGGAAGCTAACATTTCAAGCTAACATTATCTTAAACATTTAATTTACCTACCGGAGCAGATTAAGATGAGGATGTCTCACTTAGATCGTTGTCGCTGGTTTCATCATCACCCAGTTACCCATCACATTTAGTGAAGTGGACCCAAGCTTTAGCGTGCGTTCTTTCTACCATGCTGCTCTGTTTACAACTCGCTCGCAGCGACCGACGACATAACGCTCTTGCACATGTCACAGCTGTCTAGGCAAGTTCTCGTTGTGAAGGACGGGTACCGAAACGAGGCACCGTTTCAAATGACGTGAATCGGTGCTCGGTCGGTACTATGGAATTCGGTCGGTACCTTAAAAAGTACCAAATTCAGTACACATCGCTAGTTGCAAGTCAGTGGTAGAGTGGCGTTGCTGTTATGTAATCTGAGACAAGATGCACCAGTATATTAATTACATTTAATAACATTTCTCATCTTTGGAGTATGCTCCCATCACCAATATTCATAAACATTTCTTCCTGTGCAGTGGGCACTTTGAGAGACGAGTAAAACATAAACAGTCGTTATTCTTTATTGCTGATGTCCCGCTCATATAATTCTAATACACATGCTTTTCTGCAGACTTTATTATAACTGCTGCGGTGACAAGACATTAGTGCAAAAATAGTATTTAAAATTTTATAAATATATAAAAAAAGAGCAAATTAAAACAAATCCAGATCCTAAAATGTTCTGAAAGTTAAGGCATCTGCACAAGCTGAAAAAAACAACGACAAAATGACAAACTGTTTGTTTATTCTGAGTGGAAGGATGAAAGCCTGTTAGCAAATTAACAAAGATGAAGCCTTTCTCACACATCCAGTACGTGTCGTCACTCCTGTCCCTCTTCATGAAAGCCTCAGAGGGTGAGAAGATGAGACTTTGACCTCGTCTCCTCATTTTGTCATGACTGCAGGAATGTTAGATGACATATTCTGGTGATGAAATAATAATTTTAGCTGTAATAACAAAGTTTTAAACAGCCACGATAAATGCATGAATTAAAATGTATCCTGGACTTGCTGGGAAATGTTTAGCAATCCCAGATTGTTTGGTTTTAATGAATAAGTAGTAGTAAGCATTATAGTTCTGTCTTTTATTTATTTTTTTATTTTGGACAACTTTAAAGTATATTTATGCAAAAATTTGCCAAAGTTTTAACAGAGATAATTGCATCTTGTGATTGTAGTGTAGCAAGGCTCAGAAATGCTTTGTGACTCAGATTTCATCAAAGGGACATTAAAGCATGATTTTTGTTTTGCACATGATGTCATTCTACAGTGAAACCCAAAACAGGAGCTTGTCTCATTGTTTTCAGATTTGTTCCAAACCCAGAAACGATTAGTCATGTACTCATGGACGTAATTTTTTTGGGGGGGGACAAGGGGAACATGTCCCCTCCCCCACTTTTTCCAAAGTCAAGTTTTGACCCCTGCACTTTTTACCATCCAAAAACAACATTAGGTTATATTAAATTGACACTGGTTGAGCTCTTGGACCAAGCAGAAAACAACCATTTGTGTTGAAGCCTGTTTCCCATTAGAACATACTGTAAAGATACCCCCCCCCCCCCCCCCGTGCACCCCCCCCCCCCCCCAAAGTGAAAATTACGTCCATGCAGGTACTAAATCTTATTTTATAGAAATGTATGATTTGTAAGAGGCATTGAAAGTAAGGAAGATAAATAGGGATGTCTGATATTATCGGTTTATCGATATTATTGGACGATATTGGCCTTAAAATGTATTACTGGAAATATCAGTTTTTACTCCTGTGGTGAGCCAACTTTCACATATGCAAATGTTAGGACTCCACATAATTCTATGGCATCTGTTTATTGTCAACGTTGTCATCAAAAGATAGATCTTCTTCATGATACAACTCTACTGTCTCGTAACACGGAGCACCAGTGAAGCCTTGCTGGTCAAACTCATTCTCACCTATAAATGTGCAGCTCTTCAAATCTGTGATTGCATGTAGTTCAGGGGAGAAATATCCTGGACAAGACCCCACTTATTTAACAAGCCTTAAAGTGATGGTGTGTATTTTCCCTGGCAATATGTTTATGTTATGTTTATGTATTTAGCAGACGCTTTTGTCCAGAGCGACTTACAAGTGATAATCGGCATATTGCCCTTGAGGCTAACAACAGCAACAACAACAACAACATTGACATCAGTCATGGAGAGTAGGGAACAAGGAGTGGACATTAGAGAGGGGGGACGGGTGCAGGCAGATGCTCTCTGAAGAGCAGGGTCTTCAGGAGTTTCTTGAAAATTGAAAAGGAAGCCGCTGTTCTGGTAGTGCTTGGAAGGTCATTCCACATTTGTGGAACGATGCATGAGAAGAGTCTGGATTGTCCTGAGCGTGGTGTAGGCACTGCTAGCCGACGATCCTGTGATGACCGTAGCGGCCGGGCCGAGACGTAAGCCTTTGCAAGAGGGTTCAGGTAGATGGGAGCCGTACCGTCTCGGACTTTGTATGCTAATAGGGAGCAGTACATACCTTAATCATTGCAAACAAGCGGCATTTTTGTGTTCGAGTAAGACCTTCCCATTGGATGGCCATTAGGGTTAAAAAAAAAAAGCCCGGGGAGCGCAATTTTCGATTGAGTATTTTGTCAGCAAATGACAAGCACATCAGACTGAAAAAACAGAAGCGCTCTGTTTGTTCAAGTTACTCCTTTTGTGTAGTTTCTTCCTCCGTTTTTCCAGTGCAGACTCCCTTTCATCACTGGCAATAAGTGAAGAGGTAAATGTGTAAAACAACAATGTTTGTGAGTGGTAAATGTTTTGTAACCACTTGTTATTAGTCAGTAAATGTATTTTGTCCTGTAGAAGGACAAAATACATTTGTGTGTGTCTGTGTTGCCCAGAGACTTAGTCCCCCGCGTATGTATTTTAGACCCTATTTTTTTGGTTATATATTACAAAGCAGCCAATTACTTTCAACAACTAGGAATCATTTAATTAATTTTCAACAACATTTAAATGGATATTTGCAGAGATTATTGGTTAAAACTACACATGGTCACTTTAAACTAATTAAGCTCAACAAACACCACCTTTTACAGAAGTGTTTGTAAATAATTACATTTAGCCTTTTGTTGTTTGGCGTGAAATAGAAGTTACATTTTGTAAAATATATGTCAGACGTCCAGTGGATCGCTCTCTGAAATAACATCAATTTCTTTATCAAATGGCTCACACATCCATTTTGTTCTATCCAAAGGAGAAAGCTAAGCTAAGCAAAGTCCCAAATCAAGTCAAGTTTCTCATTTTAATATTTTCTGACGCAGGTGTTACTCTGGGCTCTGCACGGGATGACACCATTAAAGCGATCCTCCCATTAATCCTGCTGAATTTTCCTGTCACTTTTTGCACCTTAGCTTTTAAATAAAAGCCTCATGTATGCACACAGCTTGCACTATTTGCTCCACACTGTGTATAAATACGCATTTTGTTGGGATCAAACTACAAACACCTACATATCAGGCGTGTCTGCAGAAACTGAAAATGGACAGGAGCAAGAAAACACCTGGATGTGTGGCTGACAGTTTGACCCCTTAAAGACATAACCAGGTCACCGACTCTTTTAGTACAAAGCTGACATTTTCCCCTCTGCTTTTGGGGAGGGGTGTTTTGTTTTTTCCTTCTCTGGCCGCTGACTCTGAAGTTTCTCTGCACAGAAACAGTTTCATAGGATCACCCTTTCACTTCTGGCAGAACCGGCCAGCTAGAACCGTACTCTGTGAGTGTGCATGAGTTTAGTTTGTCTCTTTCTTGTTTATCTCTCGTCCCTAACGGTCAGTATGCTCCCAGAATCAGAGTATACTGCATGTGGGACTCCGTGTGTGTGTGTGTGTGGACATCCAGACGTGCATATGGCCCGTGGATGAGGAGCAGGTTTCCATCCCGATTCCCTGAGCTGCCTTCCAACATCACCCGTGGGCTTTGTTTTGATCCCCATCCACAGCTCGGTCTTAAGCTCCGTGCGTACTGTACTCTGTGTATGTGCAGGGCCACAGGGATGAGTGCACAGAGCAAGCACCCTGAAGACTTTTGTGCTCCAAATTTACACCGCCTTGCCCTTATTCCCACTGCCAATTTCTCCCCTGCATGCTTGTCAGTGTGTGCAGTGTAGGGCTTATAAGAGCAGAACAAGGCTTGGCGCTTTCCCCTGCTCACTCTGCCATCAGAAGTCCCAGCGGTATATTCCTCTCACTGCTTCTTTACAGCCTTAGGCTTTTCTGGTTTTTGCAAGAGACAGTTGCTCCTGCCCTCGTTCCTGTGAACGCAAACAGAAAATCTGCAGGATTTTTGGGGAGGATCTGGGAAGTTCGAGCTGAATGATGCATGTTTACTTGTTCTGTTTTTGCCACGCTGGGTTTCAGCAAACCGCTCATCTCTTCTGTGTCTTTCTTACTCACTCAGCTTTCTTGGCATAACAGACTCTAAAAGATACTTTAATGGATTCCTGGTCAAAGTTCATAAAATAATACAGGGTTGCGTCTAATGGAGCGACACATTTTTACAGATAAAGATGCATAAACATATTTTCTTACATAATGGGAAAGCTTTGCCATTTGCAGCAGACTGATTGACAACATTATTCAGACAACGCTAAGAGAACACCACAAATCGGACACGTTTGACTTCTTTTTGCTCTCTGATGCTTCAGTTTCCTCTCAAAAGCAACAGCGTGGAGGATTAGATTTAGCAAATTAAAAAAAAATATTTTTACACTTCCTCCCCTCTTCACAGCTGAGGCAACGAAATGCCTTAAAGGTGCTTTAAGTGATGCTCAAGAGCTTGGGGTGTGTTAATGTGCCCCATGATATTGTGAAACGTGTCTTTTTTTATCTTTGACTAATAAATAAATAAACTGTAATGTCCACTCTGCACACAATTTAGTTTATCATTTGAGGTTTGTGAAATCCATCCATCCATCCATTTTCTGAACCCGCTTGTCCAACGGGCAATCAGGCGGGGTACACCCTGGACAGAGAGCCAGTCCATCGCAGGGCAACACAGAGACACACAGGACAAACAATCATGCACACACACACACACACACACACACACACACACACACACACACACACACACACACACACACACACACACACACACACTCACACCTAAGGACAATTTGGACAGACCAATTAACCTAACAGCAGTGGCAGCGCCAGGGGGGTGCTAGGGGGTGCAATAGCTACCCCTGGATTAGTCATTGCACCCCCATAGCACCCCCAAGTAAATATTAGATTTTTTTTTTACAATTTAATTTTAATTTATCGTGTGGATGTGATCATATTTAACATACAAAACAAAAATAATCAGTAATTTATCATATAAATAGTAAAAACTTAAACCAAAACAGGAAATTGATGTTAACCTTTGACCTCATTTTCCACCTGCGAACGAGTGAAAGGTAGAGCTAGCGAGTGATAAAATGGATCGGTTTTTGTTGCCCACATTTCCACGGGTTCAGTCAGAAATGAATGAATGTTTGGAAGTGATCTCAGACCCACAAAAACCTACGGATCTGGATGAAGAGAGTCAACCCTCAACCGCCGCAGCGGTCCAGGGTTTTGCTGCTGGAAATGCTAACACTAACGTTAGCTAACCTTGCAACACTATAGATGGTTTTCTGTGTGGCTGTATGTGTTTATGATTTCATGGAAAAGTCAGTGATTGTTCATGTGTTTATGATGTATATTAATGATTGTTTCAGGTGTTGTTGAGGTGTTGTGCACGCATGTGTATCTGCTAGTGTTGAAGGTGTTTTAGAGAACAATAGGTACGCATGACCACTTCCTTCATAGCACCCTCAACAAAAAGATAGCTCCTTCATAGCACCTGCAGAAAATAATTTCTGGAGCCGCCACCGCCTAACAGTCATGTTTTTGGACCGTGGGAGGAAGCCGGAGAACCCGGAGAGAACCCACGCATGCACAGGGAGAACATGCAAACTCCATGCAGAAAGATCTCAAGCCGGGAAGCGAACCCAGGACCTTCTTGCTGCAAGGCAACGGCTCTAAACACTGCGCAGCCAGGTCTGTGAAATGTTGGCAATAAACTACAGCGAGAGGTTGGAAGTACACCGGCTATTGAAATGCAAAAAAATTGTTTAGAAGCTGTATGTTAATATCACACTAATAGTAAACCAGCCATTTATGTAAATTCTAGTTTATTATGCGGTGTTTTAGCTTGTTTGCAGAGCTGGGTGTCTTCTGGAAGGTTACTTTTCTCAAACAGTCAAAGATTAAAGACAGCCAGAACTATTCAAAGTGCAAAGAAAGGTTTTCTTTTCTTTATTCAACGGAGCGGTTCTTATTGAAGTGAGATACAAAACAGTCCTTCGGGTAATTACTGTGGAATTATTTTTGTAGGTGAATAAATGAGCTTGAACTCCTGATAGAGATGATGCAACAGCGGCCACGTAGAAATAATGCTTTTTTGATTTAAAGTT
Source organism: Nothobranchius furzeri (assembly GCF_043380555.1). Lineage (NCBI taxonomy): Eukaryota > Metazoa > Chordata > Actinopteri > Cyprinodontiformes > Nothobranchiidae > Nothobranchius > Nothobranchius furzeri. The sequence continues at coordinate 54,058,484 of NC_091757.1, read as the reverse complement.
CTGTATTTATTCTCTGCTATGGCTGCATGGTGGTGCAGCTTGTAGCACTGTTGCCTGCAACACTGAGGTTGCTGGTTTGAAACCCACCTGCGTAGCCTTTATGCGCAGAACTAGCATGCATGTGTGGGTTTTCTCCAGGCACTGTGGTTTCCACCCAGAAAGAGTGTGCAAAGGTCAGTGTGCGTCTGGAATTTGGATTGGTGGAAATTTATATCCTAGCAAGCCTTCCCATGTATGTGAATATACAGTCTGGCCATGATGGCTTTCAGTTGTGGGGCAGGATCTACGGTCGTCTTTCAAATAGTCTCTGCGTGCTTTTGGACAGCAAACATGGTGTACTCATCGTCACGGATGTCGGTCAACAGGGCAGTCCGCCATTCTCCGTCAAAGACCATGAAAATACATTGTTATTCTAAATAAACTTAAAGGGACTTTATGGACTTTTGAATGTTCATGCTCACTATTGCCCCCTCAGGCCAAAAGCGTAACAGCAGCTTCAATAGTAGGCTCGTGCACGAGGCGCGCATGCTGTACGTGCACACTCCTTAATGAAAATAACAGCTGAGACAGTCCCTTGTGTGTGTGTGTGTGTGTGTGTGTGTGTGTGTGTGTGTGTGTGTGTGTGTGTGTGTGTGTGTGGCCCGGAGGACAGAGGACAGGAGAACGCGCAGCTAATTAATTAAATAATTTGGTTCTGTACCTTTCTCTTCAGCTCCTCCTTGAACCGTCACCTTATCGTGGTGGAGGAGTTTGAGTGCCCTAATGCTCCTAGGAGCTATGTTGTCTGGGGCACTTTGTGCCCCTGGTAGGGTCTCCCATGACAAAATGGTCTTAGGTGAAGGGTGAGACAAAGAGCGGTTCACAGAATCTTTCATGGAGGTAAAGTCAGTTGGAGTACCCGGCCCAGAGGGTTACCGGGGTCCCACCCTGGAGCCAGGCCTGGGGTTGGGGCCCGTGGGCGAGCGCCTGGTGGCCGGGCTTTCGCCCATGGGGCCCAGCCGGTCCCAGCCCGAACCGGATACATGGGCTCATCCACCTGTGGACCCACCACCCGCAGGAGGAACATGAAGGGTCCGGTGCAATGTGGATCGGGTGGCAGACCAAGGCGGGAGCCTTGGCGGTCCGATCCCCGGACAAGAAAACTGGTTTTTGGGACATGGAACGTCACCTCGCTGGCGGGGAAGGAGCAGGAGCTTGTGACAGAGGTTGAGCGGTACCGGCTAGATATAGTCGGACTCACCTCGACACATAGCATTGGCTCTGGAACCCAAGTCCTTGAGAGGGGTTGGACACTCTCCTTTGCTGGAGTTGCTCCAGGTGAGAGGCGGAGGGCTGGGGTTGGCTTTTTGTTAGCCCCAAGACTCTCTGTCTGTGTTGGGGTTTACCCCGGGGGACGAGAGGGTAGCTTCCCTGCACCTTCGGGTCGGGGAACGGGTTCTGACTGTTGTTTGTGCTTATGGGCCAAATATCAGTTCAGAGCACCCTCCCTTTTTGGAGTCCCTGGAACGAGTGCTAGATAGTGCTCCATCAGGGGACTCCATTGTCCTGCTGGGGGACTTCAATGCTCACGTGGGCAATGACAGCTTGACCTGGAGGGGTGTGATTGGGAGGAACGGCCCGCCTGATCTGAACTCAAGTGGTGTTTCGTTATTGGACTTCTGTGCAAGCCGCAGTTTGGCCATAACGAACACCATGTTCGAACATAAGGATGCCCATCGGTACACTTGGTACCAGGGCAGCCTAGGTCGCAGGTCGATGATAGACTTTGTAGTCGTATCATCTGACCTGCAGCCGTATGTTTTGGACACCCGAGTGAAGAGAGGAGCGGAGCTGTCAACTGATCACCACCTGGTGGTGAGTTGGATCACCTGGCAGAAGAACTTATCAAGACGGTCTTCAACTCCCACCTCCGGCAGAGCTTTGACCACGTCCCGAGAGCAGTGGGGGACATTGACTCCGAGTGGGCCTTGTTCCACTCTGCGATTGTTGAGGCGGCTGTTGCTAGCTGTGGTCGTAAGGTGGCCGGTGCCAGTCGTGGTGGCAACCTCCGTACCCGCTGGTGGACACCAGAGGTTCGGGGAGCTGTCAGGCTGAAGAAGGAGGCCTACAGGGCGTGGCTGGTCTGTGGGTCTCCGGAGGCAGCAGACAGGTACCGGATAGCCAAGTGGGGTGCAGGAGTGACAGTTGCCGATGTACTTGCTTTTTTCTTCTTTGCCTTCAACCGTATCGTAAACTGCCCTGTTGGCTGATTTCCATTGGTGTTGTTCGTTGCTCTGATTGGTCCTAGCATTGTCTGATTGCATGTCCCTAGTTGTGAGCGAGTGTGTGACTACTTAATCTGTCTCTATGTGTCCCTAATGGACAGGAAACCTGTGTCCCCCACCTCTTGCCCAATGAGGCGTGGTGAGGATAATGGACGGACGGATGGATGGATCGCTCCACCTTAATAAATGAATTGATTCAGATAAAAACATGAAAGAGTGGTGTTTGGGTGAAGGAACCTGTTTGGCATCCTGATCTTAAAAAAAAAACTATAAAAAATGACATCTTTGAAGTGAATCTGAGAACTTCCAAATCAGGATGGTTCCAAAGATCTCACACCTTCATTTGTTCCCATTTTCACACTGTTATAGCTGCTGTCTCTGAGCGGCACCTCCCAAAACAAGCACTGGTCATTAATGACATCGTGGTTTTCACTGTTTTCATTGAAGCACTTGAATGTCTTGATTTGGTGGAGTACCTCAAAACGTTATAAAAACGATTCTATCTCATAAATAAACTTGATGTTGCATTTTACCATCAGCAGAAAAGGTAAAATTTCCTCAAAGGACAAAGATTGAGGCTACAAATAGTGTCCATTAAACAGTCATGTGACTGAGAAGCTCACATGTACTTACTGCTACAATGACATGTTAATGACAAGCCACCAACATGGAGAGCAGCCATTAATGGGCCAATTGACTCCCATTAACAGCTCATTGAGGGCCACATTAATTCCCAGAGGATGTATTATTCAGGATTGTTATAATGTCTGTCAGTTAGACACACACAGAGGCTGCCTGCACCACTCTCTTTTTTGTTTTTGTTTAAATCTATGCAAGCTTTTTAAAACATTAGCACATAATTACCCCCTCTACTGGCTTTTCTGCCCGTCTGTGTCTGTTTTCTTTGTGTCTGAGCCACTGTGGCTGCTACAGTCACGTGTTAAAAAAACACTGGGATGTTGGATGCCATTAAGAGCAGCGGCGGATCCAGACTGTATCAGTGAGAGGATAATGACTGCTGGATGTGACAGCATGGATTAGCACACAGCTAAACTTGTTGTGACCACAGATTGCAGAGCACTCTAACCGAGCTCTGCCAAGCAGCAGTCAGGTGGATTAGAGCTGTGAGGTGGGGGCGGGGGCCCTAATGGCTGAATGAATGACTAAGATGGCTGACGTAAAGCGAGCTGGCTGGGATGTTGAAAGCCCGTCTGGCCGACCCCTCATGCTGCTGCTGTCAAGGAAAAGAGCCATTAAGCTCTTGGATTGATGGGCCATAATGCCAAGATCGAGAGCCCATGGCAAACAGGTCCTAGGTGAGGAATCAGACAAAGAGCAGCTCAAAGACCTTTTATGATGAATTATATGAATGGAAACCGTGTTCCGTCGCCCAGATGCGGGTCACCGGGACCCCCTCTGGAGCCAGGCCTGGAGGTGGAGCACATTGGCAAGCACCTGGTGGCTGGCCTTTCACCCATGGAGCCCCGCCAGGCACAGCCCGAAGACGACACGTGGGTCCCCCTTCCCATGGGCTCACCACTCGTGGGAGGGGCCAAAGGGGTCGGGTGCAGTGTGTGACAGGAGGATGTCGAGGGCGGGGACCTTGGCAGTCTGCTGCTCGGCTACAGAAGCTGGCTCTGGGCACATGGAATGTCACCTCTCTGGTGGGGAAGGTGCCTGAGTTGGTGTGTGAGGTTGAGAGGTTCCGACTAGATATAGTTGGGCAGTAGTAGCTCAACAGGTTGAGCGGGTTGTCCAGTAATCGGAAAGTTGATGGTTCAATCCCGGCTCCGGACAGAGAATTCTGCTGTTGTGTCCTTGGGCAAGACACTTAACCCACCTTGCCTGCTGGTGGTGGTCGGAGGGACCGGTGGCGCCTCTGCTCGGCAGCCTCGCCTCTGTCAGTGCGCCCCAGGGCAGCTGTGGCTACATCGTAGCTCATCCCCACCAGTGTGTGAATGTGTGTGTGAATGGATGAATGATACACTGTAGTGTAAAGCGCTTTGGAGTCCTTACTCTGAGAGGCCCTATACAAGTGCGGGTCATTCATTCATAGTTGGACTCACCTCAACGCATGGCTCTGGCTCTGGAACCAGTTTCCTTGAGAGGGGTTGGACTTTCTACCACTCTGGAGTTGCTCCCACTGAGAGGCACTGAGCAGGGGTGGGCATACTAGTTGCCCCCATCTTGGTGCCTGTACATTGGGGTTTACCCCAGTGAATGAGAGGGTAGCCTCCCTCCGCCTACGTGTGGGGGGACGGGTTCTGACTGTGGTCTGTGCTTATGCACCAAACTACAGTTCAAACTACCCACCCTTGTTGGAGACCTTGGAGGGGGTGCTGGAGAGCGCTCCTTCCGGTGACTCCCTAGTTCTGCTAGGGGACTTTAACGCTCACGTGGGCAACAACAGTGAGACCTGGGGAGGTGTGGTTGGGAGGAACGGGCCCCCTGATCTGAATTTGAGTGGTGTTTTGTTATTGGACTTCTGTGCCAGTCATGGATTGTCCATAATGAACACCATGTTCAGACATAAAGGTGTCCATATGTGCTCTTGGCACCAGGATACCTTAGGCCACAGCTCGATGATCGACTTTGTTGTTGTTTCATCTGACCTGCAGCCGCATGTCTTGGGCACTCGTGTGAAGAGAGGGGCGGAGCTGTCACCTGGTGGTGAGTTGGCTCAGATGGTGGGAGAGGATGCCGGTCAGACTGGGCAGGCCCAAACGTATCGCGAGGGTCTGCTGGGAACATCTGGCAGTCTCCTGTCAGAAGGAGCTTCAATTCCCACCTCCGACAGAACTTCAAATGGCGGGGACATTGAGTCTGAATGGACCCTGTTCCGTGCCTCCATTGTTGAGGCAGCCGACTGGAGCTGTGGTCGCAGGATCGTCGGTGCCTGTCGTGGTGGCAACCCCTGAACCTGCTGGTGGACACCGGCGGTTAGGGATGCTGTCAAGCTGAAGAAAGAGTCCTATCAGGTCTTTTTGGCCTGTGGGACTCCAGAGGCAGCTGACGGGTACAGGCGGTCCAAGCGGAACGCGGCACAGGTGTTCGCCAAGGCAAAAACCCGGGCATGGGAGGAGTTCGGTGAGACCATGGAGCAAGACTTCCGTACGGCTTCAAGGAGATTCTGGTCCACCATCCGGCGCCTTGGGGGGGGGAGCAGTGTGCTACCAACACTAGCCATAGTGGGGCCGGTGTGCTGCTGACCTCTACTAAGGACGTTGTGTATCGGTGGGCAGAATACTTCGAAGACCTCCTCAATCCCACCGACACGTCTTCCAGTGAGGAAGCAGAGTCTGGGGACTTTGGGTTGGCCTCTCAAATCTCTGGTGCTGAGGTCACTGAGGTGGTTAAAAAGCTCCTGTGTGGCAAGGCTCCATGGGTGGATGAGATCCGCCCATAGTTCCTTAAGGCTCTGGATGTTCAATTCAATTCAAGTTTATTTATAAAGCGCCAAATCACGACAAGAGTCGTCTCAAGGCACTTCACATAATAAACATTCCAATTCACAGTTCATTAAGCCAATCAGAAATAATGTTTCCTATATAAGGAACCCAGCAAATTGCATCAAGTCACTGACTAGTGTCAGTGACTTTACAGCAATCCTCATACTAAGCAAGCATGCAGCGACAGTGGAGAGAAAAACTCCCTTTTAACAGGAAGAAACCTCCAGAGAATCCTGGCTCAGTATAAGCAGCCATCCTCCACGACTCACTGGGGATGGAGAAGACAGAGCAGACACACGCACGCACGCACGCACGCACGCACGCACGCACACACACACACACACACACACACACACACACACACACACACACACAAGTAATGTGTCTATAGTTATATTGTGATGTCTTAGTAAATATTGTATTTGGTGAAAGATAAACTTTATTGTATTTATCCTAGTGGATCTATAATTAAACGGATAAACTAGTATTAGCACATCAAAAGTCAAGGAAACCAAAAAGTTATTATCAGGAGAGGGAGAATGTATTAGTGGTTAGCAGCAGTGTGCTAGTCGATGTTGTGGGGCTGTGTTGGCTGACGCGGCTCTGCAATATCACGTGGACATCGGGGGCAGTCCCACTGGACTGGCAGACCGGGGTGGTGGTCCCCTTATTTAAAAAGGGGGACCGCAGGTGTGTTCCAACTACAGGGGGATCACACTCCTGAGCCTTCCTGGTCAGGTCTATTCAGAGGTTCTGGAGAGGAGGGTCCGTCAGATTGTTGAACCTCAGATTCAGGAGGAGCAATGTGGTTTTCGTCCTGGAACACTGGGCCAGCTCTATACCCTTAGGGGGATCCTGGAGGGTGCGTGGGAATTTGCCCAATCAGTCTACGTGTGTTTTTTGGATTTGGAGAAGGCGTTTGACCGCGTCCCTCGGGGGGTCCTGTGGGGGGTACTCCGGGAGTATGGGGTACCAGGCCCTCTGATATGGGCTGTTAGGTCCCTGTATGACAGGTGTCAGAGCTTGGTCCGCATTGCCAGCAGTACGTCGGGCTCGTACCCAGTGAGAGTTGGACTCCGCCAAGGCTGCCCTTTGTCACCGATTCTGTTCATAACCTTTATGGACAGGATTTCTAGGCGCAGCCAAGGTGTGGAGGGCATCCATTTTGGTGGCCTGAGGATCAGGTCTCTGCTTTTTGCAGATGATGTGGTCCTTTTGGCTTCATCAGAACGTGATCTTCAGCTTTCACTAGAGCAGTTCACAGCCGAGAGTGAAGCAGCTGGGATGAGAATCAGCTCCTCTAAACCTGAGACCATGGTCTTGATTCGGAAAAGGGTAGAATGCCTTCTCCGGGTCAGGGATGAGGTCCTGCCCCAAGTGGAGGAGTTTAAGTATCTCAGGGTCTTGTTCACTAGTGAGGGAAAACTGGAGCATGAGATCGATAGGCGGATTGGTGCTGCATCTGCAGTGATGTGGGCGTTGTACCGGTCTGTCGTGGTGAAGAGAGAGCTGAGTCAGAAGGCAAAGCTCTCAATTTACCGGTGGATCTACGTTTTTACCCTCACCTATGGTCATGAGCTTTGGGTAGTGACCGAAAGAACGAGATCACGGATACAAGTGGCCGAAATGAGTTTTCTCCGAAGAGTGGCTGGGCTCTCCCTTAGAGATAGGGTGAGAAGCTCGGTCATTCGGGAGGGGCTCGAAGTAGACCCGGTGCTCCTCCACATCGAGAGGAGCCAGTTGAGGTGGCTCGGGCGTCTGGTCAGGATACCTCCTGGACGCCTCCCTGGTGAGGTTTTCCAGGCACTTCCAACCGGGAGGAGACCTAAAAGTAGACCCAGGACTCGGTGGAGGAACTATGTCTCTCACCTGGCCAGGGAACGCCTTGGGATTCCCCGAGAGGAGCTGGCCCAAGTAGCTGGGGACAGAGAAGTCTGGGCCTCTCGCCTCAGGCTACTGCCCCCATGACCCGACTCCGGATAAGCAGATGAAAATGGATGGATGGAGAGCCCAGTCTAATTGATTTCTGCTGATTTACAGCAGAAAGATGTGCAGCGTTTACAGTGGCTGCTTCTGAAGAACATATTTATACTTCCTAGATGCATTAGTGTGAATTAAACCCACACAAACATCCCAGCTGATTGATTTATTTTCATGAGCCTTACATAACCACTGGGTAAAGAGACCATAAACATCAAGAAATGACACTCACTGAAGCATCACTAAGATATTACTGAGCTATTCTTTATTTACTGGGAGCATAAAGCTTATTGCAGCTCAACCCAAATACCTCTACAATTAATTGGATGTTACATCCTGTTTTCTCTTTGATTTATTGTTGATCTCTTTGTATTTTATTTAAATGTGGTCTACTTTTTAGAAAGGTTCTATGGACAAGTGTTGCAAATTAGCACGTGTGCTAACACACTAAACAATGCATCTGGTTCTTCCAGTGTAATTGCTGTGTCCATGTCAAATAAACATCACTCACTCATAAGTCGTTTTCCACAAATTGTTCAGGAGATGCAGTTCTATATATAATTTTAGTTTGAATTAAACTTGAAAAGACCTTTTAAAGGTATGGAAGTAGAGTGGGGGGACTGTTTAACCATTTCTAGGAACTAGAAGTGAGCCACATCACAGCTGAGTGTCAGACGGCAGGTTTTGTAGTCTTATTTCCTGATATTTGGACCTCTCTCTCTCTCTCTCTCTCTCTCTCTCTCTCTCTCTCTCTCTCTCTCTCTCTCTCTCTCTCTCCTCTCTCTCTCTCTCTCTCTCTCTCTCTCTCTCTCTCTCTCTCTCTATCTCTCTATCTCTCTCTCTCTCTCTCTCTCTCTCTTCTCTCTTCTCTCTCTCTCTCTCTCTCTCTATATATATGCGTTTTTGTACTAGAACCGGGCTGCACAGTGGTTAGAGCTGTTGCCTTGCAGCAAGAAGGTCCTGGGTTTGCTTCCCAGCCTGGGATCTTTCTGCATGGAGTTTGCATGTTCTCCCTGTGCATGCGTGGGTTCTCTCCGGGTACTCCGACTTCCTCCCACAGTCCGAAAACATGACTGTTAGGTTAATTGGTCTGTCTAAATTGTCCTTAGGTGTGTGTGCATGATTGTTTGTCCTGTGTGTCTCTGTGTTGCCCTGCGATGGACTGGCTCTCTGTCCAGGGTGTACCCCACCTGATTGCCTGTTGACCGCTGGAGATCCTCCCCCCCGCGACCCTACGTGGACAAAGCGGGTTCAGGCGATGGATGGATGGATGGATGGATGGATGGATGTACTAGAACCAGCCACTAGGAGGTGCTTTTTTCAGCTGGTAGACGTCCAGTTAAAAGATTATATAAGAATCTTCCTTTAGACAAATACTGTTTGTTCCACTTCTACAAATAAAAAACTAACAGTGACCTAAACTTGGCAGGAATTAGAAGTTAAATATATGTTCTTCTCAGATCCTAAGGGCGAAGGTGTTGGGGTTTCACGAGGACAGTGTTATTCTTAAAAGTATTCTTCATCAAAAGAAGTCTCAAATCCCCGAATGAAACGGGTCTTTGATTTGGTGCACCATTAAATTCCACAGCTAAGAAACTCGTGTTAAAGGGACAGCCTGAAGCTGGGAAACAGGTGAAAAAGTCACTCACATGTCACAGTCTTCATGACAAGAATTTTATTTTCTTTTTTTAATTACATTTTGCATTAAATTAAAGAGTTTTGTCTTTACAACATACATTAAGCTGTGAATCATATGTTAAGGAAGTGGAGATAAGAGGGCAAAAAACTCTGTGACGTCACAATATCTTACAAGCTTACAAAGTCAAAAGTTTGAGAAGTCGATTTGCATCTAACAGCCGTGAATTATAACAAGGGTGAAAGACAAAAAGGCACACACTAAAGAACCTCACTGTCCACAGCAGCCTTCACAGTCCACCCTAAACCAAAGCTCACTTCCTGCTGCTGAAGCTTAAAAACACCCACAGCTAAAATCACCTGTCTACACAGGATGTGGACGTTTAGCATTGTTCACATTCTGTGTCAACATGACAATTCTTCCGCAGGCCTTCTGAACAAGGAATATTCAGTGGAATGTTCTGGTTTATGGACTCAGGTGGGGAAAAGGGGACTCTTGTTCTTAGATACAGCATTTATGCTAATCTTGGTCCAACTTGGAGGTCATTGCTTGAATAATTATATAAATGCCTTCAGATTATGTTTCAAACTGAGATTCACTTGAACGCTGTGGAGCCCAGCAAGGGTCAAATATAGAAACCTTAAAAATACTGAAATTGATGTAAAATTTCCCTTTCTGTTTAGTAAACCATGTGCGCGGTTTTGCAAAAGAGCATCATTGTGTTGGAGAATAAAAAAAACTTCCTCAGTCATGTATACTCTGTAGTGTATACATGACTCTGAAAGGCATAAATGCGAGCCATTTGTCATACGTAATCGTTTCTAACTCCTACTGCACACTGGAAGCATCAGTGGTGCGTAACAGCATCGGAAAGGTTTACTCGCGACAATCACAGCACTCCGGTGCACAACGGGCGGCTTCTCTGCCGTGCTCCTCGCAAGACTTCAAAGGTCCTGGTTTGTTTGTGCACTCTGCCATTAAACCAAAAAGAAGGAAATCTCATTGCTATCGCTGTTTGATGTCACATATGATGTCGTTCCTCTTCACTGCCGTGATTAAAGACACAAATAACACACCGTTGCACTTCTGGAACGATACTGCGAGTAAATGAGTTGTTGGGTCGCACGTAAGCTACATATATATAAAATTGCATAGCTGCAGTACTTTTATTTTGAAATTTACCTGGGATTTTATGCTGAAACCGTACGTCTTCCTGTCTAGCCTGATGTTAATTGCGGAAATGTACGCATAGCAGAAGCAGCTCGTGGCAAAAAAAAAAAAAACCCGGTCCTATTTTTAGAGGCATGCCGCTTCTGGGACGCGTCTGAAAATCGCTGCTTTGCGGCTGGTTTGTAACACACTATAATGGATTCTATTTGAAGCGGCGCCGTTCCGCGCCGCTGATGCTTCCAGTGTGCAGTAGGGGTAAGATACAATACGACTTTGTTGTTTACAACATAAGTTGTATTTTGACCCAGGTAATCTGTGTGACTTCTGGGTTTACGTACAAAAAAATGACTAAATATCATGTCGTTTTTAGTATTGGTGTCGCCGAGGTGTTGATAACAATCTGAAAACAAAATAAAAAAACTAGGGCCGTGACTCAATTAAAAAATGTAACCTAATTAATTAGAGGCTTTGTAATTAATTAATCTAAATTAATCGCATTTTTAGAGTGTTTCTGTTTTAACTTAAACTTCTGTTTTCAACTTTAAGACATGTTGTTTGTGATTGTTTACAGAGTAGTGAGAACACGGAGCGTTCTCCCAGCGGCAGCCAGGTGCCTCTCGTGTGTCTGACTACTTTCATAAACTACTGTTAAGACAAAGAATTATTCTGTCTGGTGCTTTCAGCGCTGCACAGATGTTACGTAAATGTTAAAAATATAGCTTACCGCAACTTTTGTAAAGTTTCCGGTGCCACCGGGCAGCCGCAGCAGAGACGATCTCTGAAAAATGTCCGCGACACGGACTCCGTTGTTGTCTGGAAGTTTTCTTTTCCAAGTTAAGAAACGAGGTGGACATGTTTCCTAAATCCTGCATCAGTCCAAGCAAGGCAACTTCTTTCTGTTTTTATTACGTTTTCGTAGCCATTAGCACTGTGCATTGTTGTGTGCATCAGTGATATTCGGTCTACGAGGAAATCGTGCAATAACAAAGGTTCCGCTTTTCTCGAAATGCAAGCTGTGATTAAATGCGTAAATTTTTTTAACGCGTCATTTAAAAAAAATTAATTAATCATAATTAACGCGTTAAAGTCCCGGCCCTAAAAAAAACATAAAAAAGATCTTCTAAATTAACCAACCTACACGTTTGTACTGGAATGACATTGAAATGTCTAATATGTAAACGTATTTGATCATTTTAAACAATCATACTGATAATGTTGAACATTATTTCTGTCTGAGCTCGTTTTAACACCAGTGTCGTGTTTAATTCCGTTTCTAAGTTTCAAATCCACCCTGTCAGGTTTGCATCAGAAACAAAGCTCAATGCAACACCCGCTTATGCTGATGTAGCAAATGCAAGCACATGACTTTACTAAACAGACTGATAATCCTTTCATTCCAACACCTGGCCCTCACCGGGCGCCATACCTCCGTCCTTTTTTTTACCTCGTAAATCGTCTTTTTGAGGCAAACCCAACAAGCATCCACTCACTCCTGAAAACGAAATCCCAGATCCCACACGTCGCTCTTGGGTTAGCTACGGTTTCACACATTGTTGGCTTTCCTCCGTTGAGAAACAGAAAAATGTTCTACACATACAACACTGGGAGAGTGCTCCAGTTTAAGTGTTTAGGTGAAGGGGTGAAGTGATCAATAAAAATCTCAGAGTACAAATAAAACCAAGCAACATATCACATTAGTCAAACGCTCGGTCACTCCTAAGGCCTGGATAATGAGTTGGTGAAGCAAAAAAAAAAAAGTACCTCAGAACATCTTCAGTTTCTCTTTTCTTACAAAAGGGGGTTAAATGGAGAACAATTTAGAGTATTGCTTCAAAATGCCAGCTTTTCTTCCACAGGAACCAGCCTGCTTAAGAAATAAGCTGTTCAGTCATTTTAGGGGCTTCTGTGTGTCTCATACTGTACGTTTTCTACGGTGGTTTCATTAATCAATGCAGTGCACCACAAAGATACAGACACACACACACTCGGCCTTCTCTCCAAGTAACAAACGTCAACGGTTCAGTCAACTGACCATCACGCTAAACAGAGGAGAAACACATACCAGGACTTGTATAAAAGAAAACAAAACACAACGTCTTCATCGACACAGCCGGCACAACATAAAGGGCTGCTTTAAGCGCATTGTTGGCACGATGACAAATTAACCACAAAAGTGTGTGTTTGTGTGTGTTTGTGTGTCTGTAGGAGAAAAAAAAACAGATGTGAGTGTGTTAATGTCTATGAACCAGAATTACAACAATAACACCTACATTCTTTAATTGCTTTTTTTTCATATATCAAACCAGGGAAATATCGTGACGTAAGAAAAATAAGCAGGAAGTAAAAAGAAAAACAGCAAGGACACAAAGTTAACAGCTATTAAAGAAAACATTGTCACTACTTGAGGGTGTAAGGCACAAATTTACATGTGGAAAAAAGAAGCGAGCGTAACAGACGTCTTCGTTGCTTTCGCCTGCCCGGTCCGTGTGATGTCACCGGACGATACGCTCCGACGTCGGAGGCGGCGCTCAGCGAGCTCGCGGCCTCACCTACGGCTTCTTTTTCAGCGTCTATTGTCTGATTCCTGCGCCGTCGCGGCAGCTGCAACGGTGAGCTTGGATGGCACTAGTAAGCCAGATTCTACTCAGGACAAAGTGTTTCTGACTCAGAAAACCACAGTGCTGGTTGAAGAGGGGGGTGGGGGGTGGGGGTGCTCCTCAGAGGAGTAAAGGGGTGAGATCCAGGAGGTCTTTTATGATTGGTTCAAAACAATGGAAACTCTAGTCTGTGAAGATGAAATTAAGAGTCTGGCACAGTTTAAATAAATATCACCTCCTCCTCTCTGTTGGTCCCACTGAGGACACAATAAGACCTTCTGGACCTTTTAGTCAATGAAAAAGTTCTACTGGCTCCAGTTTAATGACTTTAAATATTTTTTTTCCTCACTTGAATAATTAATATTAAAAGATCTTCTCTCTGTCCGAGCCTAGAAAGTCAGTTTGTTTGATTTTTTTCTTGTTTTTTTTTTCCTTAAAAGAACTCAATAAAAAATAAATACAACAAGCTATTAGTATTAACAGTCACGTAATATTTAGTTCCAGTACAGTAGAAGATTCTTCTGGCCGGGCTTTCAGGGAAAACCCAGGCAGGTCTTGATTGCTGTAACACTGAGATGCTTTTCACAGTTTCCAACAGAAATGAGGCAGTCGCCTGTCCTTTTAGTCCGTGGCTCCGAGCTCTCTCGCTCAGACTCTCGAGTAATCAAGGTACTGTACAACCATCGCTCTCCTACCTCAGCCCTCCTGCGTGCTAGCTCCTCGTGTGCTTTTATTGGCATGAAAATGTGTCCAAGTCCCAACGGCCAAAGACTCAACGGGCCACCGTCTCGGATGCTACAAGGTGCCGAACGGATGAAATATTCAGGACGGGGTTCGTCTTATTTTTCCATCAGCAGCACATTCCTCCCATTTTTGTTGACAGAGCATGAGCTTGGTGACAGCAGCAACAGACAACAACCATTTTATATCTACATATTTATATAAAAAGTAAGTTTTCTTAGAAAAAAAAAGATTTTTCCACTGTACTGTACACCAAAAACATACAAACGAACAAACAAAAGCACTAAACGAGATGCCAGTTGTACAGTGTTCCCTGTTTTTACGTCCTCTTAGGAAAACTCCCTTGACGTTTGTCTGTTCACATTGGATTAACGGGCTGAAAGCTGACTATGTGCCAGAGTCACTGGACTTGACTTTTGTTGACAGTGAGACTACAGATGGTTTTGGTGGGACATCAGGCTTGAGGTGCTTGATGCCTGTTCGAGGCAGTGAGCCATACGAGATCGCTCCGGGCTGCCGTGATAGCGAAATGCCCTGTGCTGTCATTTGTATGGAGTCCACCCTCTGGGGGGCGGGTGGTGGCGTCTCCACACGGAAGCTGTGATGTCTCGCCAAATGGGAGGAGTTAGAAGAGTTGGTGTTATGCTTCTTGAGGGCAGAGGACCCAGAAACAGCAGATGCCGATCCTTTCCGGAGGCCGTACACTGACGAGTGGACCTCCAGGCGTTTGCCCATCTGTGGGACAGCAGGAGGGACGGTGAGAGAGGCCTCTCGTTGGGGCACGCGAGGTGGCAGCACCCCATCTGGATCCACCATGTGGCTCTTTCCTGCCTTGTACTCCAGCGTGGCCCCCTGGTCTTCCATGACACCATGGCTCATGCTCAGGTCACTGTGATGAGGCTGTTCCACGTACTCGTGCTGGTAGGTTTGCTGCAGGTGAGGTTGAAGTTGATGCTGATGCTGCGGCAGGGGCAAGACTACCACACTGGGAATGTGACCAGGTGAGCTTCTCAGGGGCAGGTCTGTAGAAATAACAGGGGTGACCATGGGTGGCATGTCCTTGGTACAAGCATTAATGAGGTTCTGGTTTCTTTCCCACTCACGGCTCCCTCGACTGGGTTTACGACGTGGCTGCATGGGCGTGGATTCAGGTGTTGGCAGAGCAGCGAGGTCCAGGTGGTGCTGGTCAGCTTTTATCAACATTTTCCCATTGGTAAGTCGCCCGTTGTGCATCAAAGGGGTGAGGATC